>NC_027748.1:23133267-23133790 GCF_000695525.1 Brassica oleracea var. oleracea | reverse complement strand
CTTAAGGAAAACTTATATTTTTGTAATTTAAAGTTGTTTTAAAAAAACTCAAAATATAACGACTTTTATCTTCCATATAGTTTTGAAAGTTTTCAAATCAACCATCGAATTGATACATGTCATTTTAATGTTTTTAGTCGTATATTTAAGGAAAACTTACATTTTTGTAATTTAAAGTCGTTTTAAAAAATTTAAAATATAACATATAAGAAAAAATCTATTTTTTTATTATATGGTTAATATGATTGTTTATTTTTTAATTATATAAAATTAAACAAAAATGGAGAATGATGCAAAAATCGTTATCAAATCTTTATTATTCATAATCATTAATTGTCATATATATGTAAATCATATTAGGTAATTCTGTAGCTTTTATTTAAGGAAAGAATACACACTTCTTATATTTTAGGTTAATATAATATTCTCTAGTTGACATTAAACAAATTAGGACATAAAAACCTTATTTTTTCCAGCGAACACATTCTTGAAAAAAATAAACAGTATTGTTTTCACAGTTGAA
>NC_027748.1:23122413-23133167 GCF_000695525.1 Brassica oleracea var. oleracea | reverse complement strand
TCTTTGAAATGGAATTTAGAAGGCATTTAGAGTGCCACCTAGGATTTAGGCTTTTTTTTAATTAATACAAAATTAAGGTTCTAATTTTTTAAATGCTTCTCAATTAATATATAGGGGATATGGTACATCGTAAAAACATCGTTCTTGATAGTAGAATGGCCAAAAAGACTCCTTCAAGATCGTCAAATTAACATATAACAGTGGCCAAAATAAAGTAGGGAAATTAGGTTGTATGGCTACGAAAAAACAATATTTAGATCAGTAGCCAAATACCCTAGAATACATCGATACAGAGTGTATTTTATATAATATTACATTTCTAACCTTCAACGCAACCGGCTCAACCTGCAATTTAAAAGAAAAAAAAATTATTCAAGAGAGCAAAAGTTAAACGTTGTCATCAGAACGTCACACATTTCTTCTTCTTCTTCTTTCTAACATCTTACATCGCCCTGTTCGTTTGTACATCTGGAAGATGCATCCAGATGGTCCATCTAGATGTCTTATCCAGATGCTCCATCTGGGTGTTGTTCGTTTCTTCATTTCGTCCATGCATCCAGATGAATCATCTGAATGCAATTATGTTCGCTTGCTTTTCATTTTTTAACTTCCATCTACATCAAGGTTGACTTGTTAATAAAATGATTAAAATATAATTTTTTTTACGTTTCGGCGGAAAAATAGCATTTTTACGGTTTTGGCGGAAAATATTTTTGCGGTTTTTGAAGAAAAATGTGTGTTTTGGCGAAAAATTGTATTTTTGTTGCTTTGGCGGAAAATACGTTTTTATGGGTTTGGCGGAAAAATACGTTTTGCGGTTTGGACGGGAAAAGTGTGTTTTGCGGTTTTGGCGGGAAAAATGTTTTTGACGGGAAAAATGTTTTTCGCGATTTTGGCGGGAAAGGTGTTTTCGCGATTTTGGCGGGAAAAGCATTTTCACGATTTTAGCGGAAAAATCTGGGTTTGGGCAGGAAAATGCGTTTTTCCTGTTTTGGCGGGAAAATTGCGTTTTCCGATTTTGGCGGGAAAATGCGTTTTTTTCCGGTTTTGACGAGAAAATTCTGTTTTCCGGTTTTGGCGGAAAAATTGCGTTTTTCCGATTTTGGCAAGAAAATTGCGTTTTCCGGTTTTGGCGAAAAAAATGCTTTTTGCGGTTTTGGCCGGAAAATGCTTTTTGGAGTTTGGCGTGAAAATGCGTTTTTTGGGTTTTGGCGGAAAAAATACGTTTTTTTCGTTTTGACTGGAAAATGCGATTTTTTTGGTTTTGGTCGAAAAGTGTGGTTTTACTAGTTTGACCGAAAAATGTGTTATTATGGAAATGTGTGTTTTACGTTTTTTTGCGAAAAAACGCATCTTGCGGTTTTGGCGGAAAAGTGTGTTTTACGTTTTTTTGCGAAAAAACGCATCTTGCGGTTTTGGCGGGAAAGTGTGTTTTTCAGTTTTTGCGAGAAAATGCATTTTTTGGTTATAGCTGAAAAATGTATATGCAAAAAAATAGAATTTAGGGTTTGAAAATAATATTTTGATTTTAAAAGGTCATTTTTGTCATTTCTCATTTTGGACTAAATTAGATGCATCTGAATCCAGATGCACCATCAAGACTCACCTTCATTTGGGTGAGAATTTGAGATGAGTTTTTAAAAATTCAGCTGAATGATTCATCTGGATGTAGCATTATAATGCACAAAACGAACATCGATTTGCATCTTCACCCAGATGGATCATCTTGGTGAGCAAACGAACAGGACCCATGGTTTTCATTCCACATTATTGTTATACTATACTATTTATTTAGTTCCATTCTATTTAGGTTGAAGGTTTATATTTGGGTTTAGGGTTTATATTTGAATTTAGGGTTTAGTGATTATGGTTTAAGGTTAAGTATATAGGGGTTTACGGTGGGATTGTTATATGGTTAATTATTGAAGGGTTTAGGATTTAGTGATTAGAGTTTAGGGGGTTGTACTTCCTCTCAAGTCTATTTTCCTTTCCATTTTATATAGTATAGGTGATAGTACAAAATATTATATATTATTTTCATATTTTAATTTAATCTAAAATATTTTACATTTAGATTTGGGTTTAGGAATTCAAGTTTAGGGTTTAGTATTTCAGTCTTGGAAGTGTGTTGGGTTTAGGGTTGGAGGTGGGTTGGGGTTGAATTACAAGAGTAGTCTTCATTCCATGTTAGATAGTATAGAATAATAGTTCAAAATTTATATATTAATTATTTTTTGTTGTTTTCTTTAAAATATTGTGACTTTAAATTAAATTTAACATTTGAGTTTGAGTTTAGAACCTCGAGTTTATGGTTTAGTATTTAGGTGTGCAGGTTAGGTTTAGAGTTTATGAAGATGTTCTGTTTGTTCTATCTGACGTAGTACTTATATAAATGGAATAGAACACTTAGAAATTAACCCGTACGTAGACCATATTAAATCTCAATTTCTCTTGGACATGTGCGCTCGTCAACGTTAATCCTTGGTCTCACTATCACCGGTAACTTATAAGGACATAACCGGATAAAAGGTGTACAAAATGTTATCAATTTAATAACGTCAAAATCAAAGCTATTTACTTAATTTTGATTCCAAACTTGGTTAGATGGCAAATTCACCCAATAAAGTATCCCACAAATATAACTTCTTGTTAATGGACGACGTCTAAAACCCTGTCGATGAGAAAATGGGTGCCGTTAGGATTTTGCGACGCAAAAAGCGATTTTGAGATCTGAAGCTTCTCCGACTATACGCTCTCCCCCCGGCGTTTCTAAGGCATCACTACAGACCTCGGCGCACAAGGGAGACTACCCAACACTCCTTGTGCCGCCTCTGTTTTTTCTCCTCTGCGGATCTCGCAAGTTTTCTCTGGCTTCTTCGTCAAGGTTCGTAATATTCCGTCATTATTTGTCTTCCGTTTAAGGCAAGACACCTCTAAACCATTCAAACCCAAACTCTAGTCTCACTACTCCATATAAACCACCGCCTCCCCTCCCTCAGACCCACCACGCACCTCCACAAATCTAGCAATTTTTGTCAAATCTCTATAGGTTTTGCTAAGTTTCTACAACATCTCACCATGAGCCAATCATCTCTCATCGTGCACAAAGGTGGGTCCTCTAATGGCCCCCGACTCCCACGCAACTTTGAAGATGATATCATCCGTATCCCGGACTGCGATATCAATGACGTTACAGAACGTTTCCGTCTCACCCTCATAGGGAGAGTTTTTCACCTCCGCGGACGCAGCATCGACGCTATGATCAACCTTCTCCCACGCTCCCGGATCTGGAACGTAGAAGGAAGAGTCCGAGGATTCAACCTTCGGAATGGGCGCTTCCAATTTGACTTCGACAACGAAGCAGATCTCTTGATGGTCCTTAACAAGAGCCCATGCCATTTCAACCAATGGAGCTTCGCACTTGAACGTTGGGAACCTTTCACTAGTGAAGATTTCCCAAACACAATCCCCTTTTGGTAGTGTTATTGGTGTTCCAGTCCACTACTGGAATGACAAAACTTTCACGGATATAGAAAATGCTCTGGGCAAAAAACTCCTCATAGACGAAAAGAAGGCAAGAATCCAGGTCTCCATCGAAGCTGACATACCTCTACAACTCGAACGCAGGATTGGCTTTCAAAATGGGGATATCGGAAGAGTAACCCTCACCTATGAGGGTCTCCGTCGATACTGTTTTACCTGCCACCACATCTCTCACGATGAGAACACCTGCCCACAGCTAACTCCAGCGGAAAGAGAGCTAAAGAGGAAACAAAGAGCAGAGTCCCACGCTACAAATGATCAATCAAAAATCCCCTTCCATGACACACAAGGATACTTACCAAGAAACTCCTTAAAAATGCCTCGATCCCCTCTATATGGGAGACACCACAGCCCATCTGCTACCTCAAAGAACAGCGGCCTTGACGGCGAGGAGAAAAGGAGGAAGTACTCCCCTTCCTCCTACTCAACCCGAGAAGCGAGACCCACTGGTCATCAGACTAGAGATCATAGCAGTGTAAGCCGCCACGAGAATCGTCAATCCCACCACGGCAAGGAAGTGTGGAGTAGACTGGAAATCCCAACCAGGAGACACGAGGAGCGCAACGGCGAATGCCAGCACTCTCGAAACGTGCCTCACTATGTTGCGTCACGCTCACGTAACACCCCTACAAGCAGAGGACACCCACGACGAAACAATGAAGTCGCAAGGAACAAAGCATCTACTAACTGGGTGCCTCGTAAAACCCCTCAAGGTCACACGGAAAGGTCTCGAGCCACTTATGACTCGCAAAAGACAATTTCTGATAACCATGAATCCCTGGAATCAGGAGAAGTCGTCCCTAATCGTGGAACTGAAGCGGTCATTGAAGAAACATAAGCCGAAAGAACCCGGCGCCTTAGAGGCAAGGCCATCGTCACAGACTCCCCCACCTCCAACGCAAAGGAAACTCACCCCTCCCTCATGGCGCGCCGTAGCAACAATCTGACCATCACTGAACAACCCTTAGATGCTCCTCCTCTGCTCACACGCCGAGAACAAAGGTATGACCCTCCTATCATGGAACAAGGAGACAAGTCTATGGAACTAGATGCTGGCCTAGATCAGGACTTAGGTGTTCCATTAACTGAACTAGAATTAGCCGAGGTTGATAATTTGGTGCTTGAAACTGAACGCCTAGAGATGGAAGATAATATGATTGATATAGAGAATGATGATCTGCTTGGAGACTCTCCTGATTTTGATGCAGAGAAAATAGAGGCGATCTCTCAGCTCTCTCCAGCGAATGCTGCGATCACCAAAATGGCAACCTTAAGCCAGCACCTCCCTATCGACAAGGTAGCTGCAGCACATGAAGAACCCGGTTCAAAAAACCAGACAGGCCCCTACATCCCAAAAGGCTTTCTGAAGAAGAAGACCCCCAGGTCACCGGACATCAAAGGAGCAAACGATTCTAAGAAGTTCCATACTCTCAAAGGCAAAGCCTCCCCCAAGAAGAAGAATGCCCCGGGTAAAAGGCAAACAACTTCTTCAACTATGGTCCCTCGTACTGAGGTGTTTCCGTTGGCTATAAATAAAATTTTTTTGTCCCGTTCAGGTTCGGTGGTGTCCCAGAAACCACCCAGTAAGAAGATATGAGTGCAATAGCTTGGAACTGTCAGGGTGCTGGAGCCTATCTGACAAAAAAACATCTCCGGGAGCTGCACCGTTGTTTTCTTCCTTCTTTCCTTTTTTATCAGAAACAAAAAACAATTTTGCTTTTCTTCAAGACTTTCAGTTTGAATTTGGTTATAATAAATTGTTCACTGTCGAACCTGAGGGTAGAAGCGGTGGAGTAGCTCTTTTTTATTTGGATTCCTTTGATGTTACTGTTCTTTACTCCAATAATCGAATGATCGATATTGAAGCCACCATTGAAGGACACAAGGTCTTTATTACTTTTGTATATGGTGATCCGGTCGTTGAGTACCGAGACAACGTATGGGAGTGCCTCACCCGCATGAGCCTAACTCGGACTGGTCCATGGTTGATGCTCGGGGACTTCAACGAAATTACTAGTAACCGCGAGAAGAAAGGGGGCAGGAAATGAGCTGAATCATCCTTTCTCCCCTTAAAGAATATGCTAGCGCACTGCGGGATGATTGAGTTTCCATTCAAAGGGAACTCGCTTTCCTGGGTAGGTAACAGAGTATCGAGGAAAGTTCAATGCAGGTTGGACCGGGCAGTTGGAAATGAGGATTGGCACCACTACTTTTCCCACACGAATGTGGAGTATCTGCGTCTTTGGGGTAGCGATCATCGTCCCATAGTTACCCGCTTTCTCTCATTCAAGAAACTTGGCAGCAAAGCCTTTAAATTCGACAAGAGATGGATAGGCAAGAATGGTTTCCGAGACTCAATCCTTCGAGGATGGAACGTCCCTCTCTCCTTCCATAGAGACGACCTTCATGATAGGATCGAGCGATGTCGCAAATTTATATCACGCTGGAAACGTGATAATCCCTCCAACGCAGAAAAAAATATAGAAGAAATCAAAGATCAGTTCGAGAAAGCTCAAATAGACGATGACTTCTCGCAAGAAGCAATTCTAAACCTCAAATGGAGCCTCTGTACGGCCTTTAGGGATGAAGAACTATACTGGAAGCAAAAGAGTCGAGCGACTTGGCTTCGTGAGGGTGATCAGAACACTAAATTTTTTCATGCTACCACAAAGCAGCGGAGAGCAAGGAATCGAGTAACAAAGCTTCGAAAATCAGCTGGAGTCTGGGCAGAGACCGAAGAAGATATTGAAGAGGTGGCTACAAGATACTTCCAAACTCTTTTTACCTCCTCGGATCCATCTGATTTTGATGAGTCTCTAAAGTATATCACCGAAAAAGTTACTCCAGCCATGAATGAAGCTCTTACAAAAATTCCATCAGATGATGAGATACATAAAGCAGTCTTTGACATAAACCCGGACAAAGCCCTCGGTCCCGACGGGATGACAAGCCTCTTTTTCCAGCAATATTGGGGTATCACAGCGGAAGTGATGCGCCAAACGGTCATAGACTTCTTCCAGGACAACGCTCTTGACCCCCGTCTGAACCAAACCAACATTTGTCTTATCCCAAAAACCGAACGGCCAAGTGAGATGTCTGAATTCCGCCCCATCAGTCTATGCAACGTAAGCTACAAAGTCATCTCCAAAATCCTGAGCAAACGCCTCAAACGCTGGCTTCCCAAATTAATATCAGAAACTCAATCAGCCTTTGTGGCTAGGTGTCTTATTACAGATAATATTCTGGTAGCTCATGAAGTATTCCATGCCTTAAGAACTAATCCAAGCTGCAAAGCCAAATTTGTGGCCATAAAAACCGACATGAGCAAAGCGTTTGACCGGGTTGAATGGTCCTTCCTAGAGGCTCTCCTCATCAAAATGGGCTTCTCCCCAAAATGGGTCTCCTGGATAAAAATCTGCATCTCATCTGTGTCCTACCAGGTACTCTTAAACGGAGAACCGAAAGGTAAGATATCACCCTCGAGAGGCATTCGACAAGGAGATCCACTCTCCCCCTTCTTGTTTATCATCCTCACAGAAGCCCTCATCTCTCAAATCCAAGGAGCGGAAAGGGAAGGAAGGATCACTGGACTAAAAATAGCCTGAGGCAGCCCACCAATCTCACATCTCCTGTTCGCAGACGATAGTCTTTTCTTCTTTAAAGCAGAAATCTCGCAGTGTGCGGAGCTCATGAAGATCATCAACACCTACGGTTGATCCTCGGGTCAGCAACTAAACGTTGACAAATCCTCCATTCTGTTCGGTAACAAAATCCCTCCAGATGTAAAATTGGAGATCAAGCAAGCACTTGGTATCGCAAGGGAAGGCGGCATGGGAGTCTATCTCGGCCTTCCGGAGAAAATATGTGGAAGCAAAAAACAAGCTTTTTCTTTCATCCAAGAACGCCTACAGAGCCGCATAAACTCTTGGTCTGCGAAACTTCTTTCCAAAGGCGGTAAAGAGGTCTTGATAAAATCAGTAGCGCAGGCACTCCTGATCTATGTTATGTCATGCTTCCTGCTACCTCAAGAAATTATCCGGAAACTTACAGGCGCAATATCTCGGTTCTGGTGGAGCACAAAAGATAACAATCGGGGGCTTCACTGGATTGCATGGCAAAAGATTTGTATGCCTCGAGAAAATAGAGGATTAGGTTTCCGAGACTTCAAAAACTTCAATCTCGCATTACTTGCGAAGCAACTCTAGAGACTTATACACTATCCAAATTCTCTCTTAGCAAGAGTCCTCAAGGGCAGATACTTCTGACTCTCTAATCCAATTGATGGCAACAAGGCAAATAACCCTTCTTACGTATGGAGAAGCCTAATGGCGGATCAACCTCTACTGTCAGCGGGTCTTCGAAAGACGATCGGAATGGGACAAAGTACTCTGGTCTGGGCTGACCCATGGGTCCCAACGACACCGGCACGGCCGGCTTTACCCTGCGGACCATCCTTCAACCCCGCGCTTCGTGTCAGTGATCTGATAGACCCCATAACGAAAGACTGGAAACACGATCTCCTAAGCGAGCTGATCGACCCCAACGACCTTCCCCTCATACGAAGCCTAAAGCCCACCCGCTCCGATCGCGGCGATAGCTACTGCTGGACCCATACGAAATCTGGATCCTACTCCGTAAGAACTGGCTATACTCTAACAATGGAAATGATGGAGCGCCCAGAAACAAAACCAGTACTTGAGCCTAGCTTCACAATCCTCCAAGCCAAAATATGGAAGCTTAAGACTACAAAAAAGATAAAGCACTTTATATGGCAAGCTCTCTCAAACTGCGTACCGGTCTGTAGCTCACTCTCTGATCGCCACTGTGGAACTGATCGCAACTGTCCACGGTGTGGTGCTGACGAAGAAACACGAAACCACCTGCTCTTCGAATGCCCGCCCGGCCCTCGATCCAAGCTTGGCCCCTCGCGGATATGCCGCGTCTTCCAGGGATATTCCCGTGTAACTCAATATATAGCAACCTGAACCACGTCCTATGGCGAGCAAAAGAATTCGCAATCCCGGATAATATCATTGCCACTGTCCCATGGATAAGTTGGTTCATATGGAAAGCTCGTAACGACAAAGCTTTCAACGGCAGGGACATCACTCCGCTGGAGACCATCCATCTTGCCAAGTCTGAGGCGGAAAGCTGGAAACTCGCCCAGATCATAGGGAAGCCGCACGAGGAGGAAGCTATAGTCGAGGAAGCTGTCCCACGACCTCCCCCACCGCCCATTCCAAAATGCACGATTGACGCCTCCTGGCACAAAGAAGATAATTTTTTTGGAGGAGGAATGATCTTGACGACAGAGGATGGGGTGTCGACATTTGGTTCATTCGCTAGTAACCGTGTCTTAACCCCCTTACATGCGGAGTTCCAAACTCTACTGTGGGCCATGAAATCCTCTATTCAGTTAGATCATAGTACAGTGACAAGACAGACTGCCTTCAGCTAGTCAATATCGTCGAAGAAGATGAAGAAGACAAATGGCCATCACTGTTGGCTGAGTTCGATGAGTTTCACCTTATATGTTCTATGTTTGCTTTTTGCTCATTTTCTTTTATTCCCCGTTCACTTAATCTCCGAGCCGACCGCCTTGCTAAAGGAGCTCGTTCTCGTGGATTATCCTTTTCCCATGTAAACACTCAGCTCCCAAGTTGGATGGCTCAAGAGACCAATCTCTTGGTAGCTTCTTAATAAAATATGGAGCTTTCGATGTCAAAAAAAAAAAAGTATCCCCCAAATACATTACCAAGTACATGTCAATAAAGGAACTTGAAACATTGACTGCCACAAAAATATAAGACAATGCGATTTCTTCAAATCATTATTTGCTTTGATCTTTCAGTTAACATATTGAAAATCCATTACTCCATTCATTTAGTGAGGCTCTACCATGAAGCTTTCAATTGTCAGGTACAATTCACATCAACTATGGATCAATTGTTTTCAGTATGCATGATGTCAAAGATTTTGCATAGGTAAGAAAACCTTGAATGATGATAATAATGAGTCTACATGTTAAACTGGTCGTCTTGAAAAGGGCATTTTGAAATACAAAGCTATAAAATTCGAATGATTAAAATATAGAGCATTCTAAATATAGAGCGTTCCTATTTCTTATGTGGTTAAATCAATAATTTAATTCAGCGATTAAAAAATAAAAGGGAAATTGCCAAAAATATCAGTTTCAAAATACCACTTTTCATGTTTACACTAACCACGGATTTAATTCGCCATACGTATGTTGGTCTATTTAAAGTTTTAAACTGTTAGACAAATAATAAAACGAGCATTTTGAAATACAAAGCTATAAAATACGAATGACTAAAATATAGAGCATTCTAAATATAGAGCGTTCCTATTTCTTATGTGGTTAAATCAATAATTTAATTCAGCGATTAAAAAATAAAAGGGAAATTGCCAAAAATATCAGTTTCAAAATACCACTTTTCATGTTTACACTAACCACGTTTACCCTCATCTTAATGAAGGGTAAAATACGTTACATGGAATCGTCGGTGAAGCTACGATTCTCGCTCCGGAATCGGAAGCGGAAACAGAAGCGTCTGGAATCGTCCAGAATCGTGATTCCTAAAAAACGGAGTTTGGAATCGATGTGGAAACGCACGATTCAAAGTTGGAATAGTCTTTTTGTTTTGTTTTGTTTTGTTCCCGTAAGCTTTCTATAACTTGGCCCAAATTGTTTTTAGACTATAAGCCCACTTTGATATAATAAATACATTATGACTTGATTATGAAGAATATGTTTTTTTTTGTTAAAAATACAATAAGCTCAAACGTACAACCAAAAGAAAATTTCAAATTGATCAACCTAAGTTTCTTATCTATAGTTTTATCTTTGTCAAATTAGTTGTTCAGATTCAGTTATACTATATATTGAATCCATGTGAAGTTTACATAGTTAAAGAAAGCAAAATAAATATTATAATTTTTCAAAGATTTTTTTAGTTTAGATAGTGTTTTTAGCATTTTGTTCCATGATATATAAATGTTAATATATATTTTTTTGATGACACTATATATATATATTATACGCTTCCTATGCGTATCCGCTTCCTATTTTTTTTAAAATATTCGCTTCCACGCTTCTATACGCTTCTACTTCCGCGTACCCGCTCCCGATTCCATGTAACATAGGGTAAAATACATTTGTAACCTTTTGATTAACTTTGACAAAAAAAAAA
>NC_027748.1:23118285-23122313 GCF_000695525.1 Brassica oleracea var. oleracea | reverse complement strand
AATTGTTTCTTTGTTTCCAAAGATGAAAGATGACCGTTTGAGTAGCGAGCTTCCGCATGAGCTTCAGCTTCGCAGGCACAACAGCTCGTATCCATGATAGTAGTTCTGACCAATCCGTAAAGCTTGACACTGGAGGATGGCATCTGACGAAGACCTCTCTCCAAACATCAAGGCTGTACTCGCAACACAGGAACATGTGGTCTCTGGATTCTATGCTTCTGGAACAAAAGGGGCAGTCCGTAGCAATGGTCATTCCTCAGGCCGCTAGCCTGTTCCTTGTAGGCAACCTGTCATAGTTGGCCACCCACATCGTGGAAGAGTGTTTGGGAATCGCTCCCTTGAACCATACAACATCGTGCCAGTCCACTTCCTCTTGTCTTGGCCGTAAAGTCTCCCATGTCGTTGGCAGGAGATGCCCTTAACATTTCAAGACATTTGGATGAGACTCATCTCTTTTTGTTTTCTTCATATTTTTTTTTTTTTTGCTAAACTTTCTTCATATTTTGTACGCACATTTATATCACCTTTTGTTGAAAAAAATGAATTGGCTTATATGGAATTTCCTAGGAGGGGATATCTGAAAAGGGAATATACGAGAGCATCTCTAATGTAAGATTCTATTTTTTTTCTAAAATACAGTAAAAGAGATAATTAAGTAAAATTGCTCCAACCCAATTTTATATCTCACTCCATAATGGAGTAATGAACAAATAAAAAAATAAATTACTCTATTTATGGAGTGAGACATAGAGTTGGGTTGAAACATTTCTTATTACATAATTTATTTTACTCCATTTTAGAGTAAAAAATAGATTGAGGTTGGAGATGCCCTGAAATACAACAGTGAGTATTTAATTAAAAAAGATTATTCTTGGGTTCACCTCCTATGGTGAACATTTAGGTTCACCAAATAATATGATTGTGTTATTTCATATTCGATATCTTAAAAAAAAAGAAACAAATATTGTCAAATTATACTATGTTTTTAAAATTAAAAATTAAAAAATAAATAAATAAAAATAATAGTAGTAATAGAAAAAAAAGAATTAAAAAAAAATATTTTTAACGTCGTCAGCAAAACACTAAGGGTCCAAATTGTGACATAGGAAATTAAGGAGAATAATCAATGCCTTCACATTCCTTAAAAATTACACCATTTATGGGAAATTTTCGCTGTATTTGATTCCTTGTCATTCCTTGAATTTTAAAGAACTATAGAAGAAGAACATTCCTTATCAAAATTGATATGGAACAAAAGGAATAAATATTCATTCTCATTCGTTTTATTTTGTTCCTATTCATTATTTTCATACTCATTCCTATTCCTATTTTAATGGTCACCAGTTAGAGCTTAAACCCTAAATCCTAAACCCTAAACTCTAAACCATTGGGTAAACCCTAAACCTTTAGATAAATCATAAACTCTAATCAAAAATACCACACACTAAACCTTAAACCCTAAATTCTAAATCCTAAACCCTTGAGTGTTTTAGTGTTTAGTGTTTTTGATTTAGAGTTTAGGATTTATCTAAGGGTTTAGGGTTTATCCAAGGGTTTAGGATTTAGGATTTAGGGTTTAGGGATTAGGATTTATCTAAGGGTTTAGGGTTTATCCCATGGTTTAGGGTTTAGAATTTATCCCATGGTTTAGGGTTTAGAATTTAGGGTTTAGGGATTAGTGTTTTGCTGACGACGTTAAAAAATTTTTAAATTTTTTTTTCTGTAACTACTACTATTTTTATTTATTTAGTTTTTACTTTTTTTTAAAAAAAAACATAATATAACTTAAATTCACCGCATCTTTTATGACCAATCAAAGTGACACATAGATTATTAATTAAAAACATTAAATTAAACAAAAAATAGCTACAAAAAATAAAAACGCTAATTTTAACGACGCTAACGCTTCCAGCTAAACCCTAAACCCTAAATCTTAAACTCTAAACCCTATACCCTAAATTCTAAACCCAAATCCAAACCCCTAAACCCAAACCCTATACCATAAACCTTAATCCTAGACCGTAAACCTAAATTATATACCCTGAACCCAAAAAACTCGACTATAAACCTAAAATCTATACCCTAAACCCAAGTCCTAGACCCTAAACCCAAACCGTAAACCTTAACCCAAACCCTATACCATAAACCTTAATCCTAGACCGTAAACCTAAATTATATACCCTGAACCCAAAAAACTCGACTATAAACCTAAAATCTATACCCTAAACCCAAATCCTAGACCTAAAACTCAAATGGTAAACCCTAAACTCAAACCCCAAAGTTAGATGCTATAGGGTTTGGGTTAAGGTTTACGGTTTGGTTTTAGAGTCTAAGACTTGGGTTTAGGGTATAGGGTTTAGGTTTATAGTCTATTTTTGGTTTAAGGTATATAATTTGGGTTTAGGGTTTAGGGTCTAGGATTAGAGTTTAAGGTTTACGGTTTGGGTTTAGGGTGTAGGACTTGGGTTTAGGGTATAGAGTTTAGATTTATAGTCTAGTTTTTGGGTTTAGGGGTTTGGATTTGGGTTTAGAATTTAGGGTATAGGGTTTAGAATTTAAGATTTAAGGTTTACGGTTTAGCTGGAAGGGTTAGCGTTGTTAAAATTAGCGTTTTTATTTTTTGTAGGTATTTTTTATTTAATTTAATGTTTTTTAATTAATAATCTATGTGTTACTTTGATTGGTCATAAAAGGTGGGGTGAATTTAAAGGTTCACCCTAGGGGGTGAACCTAAGTTCTGTCATTTTTTAAAAGATATCGAATATGAAATAACATAATTCTATTGGTTGGTGAACCTAAAGGTTCACCCTAGGGATGAATCCAATAATAAATCATTAAAAAAACACTCGAGGAAGAACGAAACGCAAGCCACCGCCGAGCACGTCGACTCAGCTTCAAATCCAGAAAAGCAAACTAGGAAGTCAAGGTATCATCTTTCAGAAGAAGTTTTTTTTTGTTTTAACGGAATCTACTTTCTTTTATTTATGGGGAAATTGCATCCTACATCCATCAAACAAATTATAATTCATCCACTAACTAAAAACCCTATTTTTTCAATATACACTATACACATTATAGATTATTGCCATATTACCCTTGCAACCAACTGGTGAAACCTACTAACAAAAATAATTAAAAAATATATAAAAAACTTTAGCCACATCTTCTAATTCATCACCACCACCTCCACGTCTCTACTCCACCATCTCTTTCCAGTGTCTCTCTTTCTTCTTCAGATTATCAAAAAAATCATACATTTTCTTCTGTCACATAATTCTTCTCTTTCAATACTTCACCAAATTGTTCTAAAGAAGAGACAACGATGAAGTCATAGACGGTGAGCACACACAACAAGTCTTTCATTTTTTTTTTAAAATCAATTGATTCTCACAATCATGCTTTTGTTTTCATACTCTGTTTTCGTTTCTGTTTTTGTTCTAAAGCTCCCGTGGTGAATAACATACAACGATGAAAGCGTAGACGGTGAGCACACACAAAAACTTTTTCTTTTTTTCTCCTTTTTTTTTTAGATCAATTGATTCTCACAATCATGATTTTGTTTACATACTCTGTTTTCGTTTCTGTTTTTTTTTTTACAGATCCAGGGGTGAAGAACAACGACGGCGAATCGGTTAAAGCATCATCTTGTCGGGAAAAAGAGATGAGATGGAGATGATCTCTATATGGTGGTGAATGCAATGAATGCATATCAGCCTGTCAAAAAAAAAAAGAAGAATTGAAGAAGATGAATTCGCCATCTATACTATATTTGGTGAAATGAAAGTATAGTATATATTTTTAGGTATAGCTACTTATGTACGGTTACCATACTATTTGAGACATATTTCTATACTACTCCTTAAAAATGTAAAAATATGTCATGTTTTAAAATTTGATAGGTCTCTTCTTTGTCAATTTGTGTGATTGATTGTAATATGAAATTCATTTTTCAAGTGTTAGACAAATTTGATTATGTGGAACATTCGTTTACTATACTACCTAGACTATATGGAATATAAGATATGCAA
>NC_027748.1:23108080-23118133 GCF_000695525.1 Brassica oleracea var. oleracea | reverse complement strand
TTGATTAGGGTTTAGCTTAATCTATTTATTTAGGTTTAGGGTTTATGGTATATTTGGATTAGAGTTTAGTGATTAGAATGTAAGATTTAGTATTTAGAAGGTGAGAGGGTATGGTTGGGGTGAGCATTAACTTCTTTCATGCAATCATATATATTTTATAGTTTCACCAATATGTACTATGTTATTTATTTTGTTCCATTCTATTTGGGTTTTGTGTTTATATTTGGGTTTAGGGTTTATATTTGAGTTAGGGTTTAGTGATTAAAGTTTAGGGTTTAGATTTACTAAGTAAAGGTTTGGGTATAGTAAACCATATTATATAGATATTCTATTTGGGTTTATATTTTCTTGATTAGGGTTTAGCTTAATTTATTTATTTCAAGTAAATGTGCTTTCAAATGTTTAATATTGGAAAATAATTTATACATTGTATTTGGGTTTGTAGGTTCACGCCTAGGGTTTAGGTTTACTAAGTAAATGTTTGGGTATAGTAAACCATATTATATACATTCTATTTGGGTTTATACTTCCTTGATTACGGTTTAGCTTAATCTATTTGTTTAGGTTTAGGGTTTAGGGTATATTTAGATTAGGGTTTAGTGACTATAATTTAGGGTTTAGTATTTAGAAGGTGAGGGGGTATGGTTAGGGTGATCATTAACTTCTTTCATGCAATCATAAATATTTTATAGTTTCACCTATATGTACCATGTTATTTATTTTGTTCCATTCTATTTGGGTTTTGTGTTTATGTTTGGGTTTAGAGTTTATGTTTGGGTTAAGGTTTAGTGATTAGAGTTTAAAGTTTAGTGATATGAACCCGTCAATGTCGTAGTGTCAATTTATTCTATTCAATAATTGAATAGTAGAACATTCATATAACCTTGCTACTAAAGTCCTCTGAATTATTGAACCAGAGCTAAAGTTTAGTTCCTCGTATACTCTAAAAGTACTATACTATATCCACCGTGTAGTATAGTATTATGAACCTCGTGAATGTCATTATTGGAAAACGGGAAAAACTGTTGATATCTCAGATGTGGGTTGGCATTTTCAGGTTAGAGTTTAGTGTTATCATCTGGGTGGGGGTTTCAATAACTCACCCTCGTTGCTCCGTTACTTGTATTAGTGATATGAACTTATCCATGTCGTAGTGTCAGTCTATTCTATCCAATAATATAGTAGTTGAACATCCATATAACCTTGCTACTAAAGTTTACTTCACAGTACACTGTAAACGTACTATACTATATCCACCATATAGTATAATGGTATGAACCTGGGTACACTTGATATTTGAAAACGTAAGAAACTGTTTATATCTTGGATGTAGGTTGATATATCATGTTTATTACATCATCTACACATTTGTCAACATTTATTTTTTAATGGAGAATGACATCATTATATTTACACAAATGAATGGACTACACCATTTATCAAACTATTGTTTTTGTATTATCCTCTACATATTTACTGAAACAATAAAACATATATGGTTTTTATGTGTATGATGTGGCCTCATTTAATTTGGATGATGTGGTTTGTATGTGTGTGATGTGGTCTCATTATTAGCCATATTTAATTTAAGTGATGTGGCATTACTTTCTTCTTTTCACCTACTACTTATACGAGAGAGGGTTATAACCGGATCAAAAGAGACATAATTGTTACTTACTTAATTATGTCAACATCATAAGTATACACTTAATTTCACTTATGATTTAGGTTATTCAGCAAATAAGCCCTTTATTTATTAACCTTTGAACTACAAAAACCAGGTCAAGGCCGAAAAAAACAAAAAAGCTAGTGGATCAGAAACACCCTTTAGAAAAAATCAACTCCAAAAGCTAGAAAAAATTAAACCAAGTCAACAAAAGAGTTGCCCCACCAAAAGGGACTTCCTGAGCTCGAGACAAAAGATCAAGGCGAAGCCGGATTTGGTGTTTTATCTCTGAGATGATACTATGAGCCGGCCTTGGGATATTGTTGTGCAACTTTGCATTTCTTTCTTTCCAGATTGCATATATATAGGTTTGAAAGAGTAATTTAGTGATCAAAGCAATATTCCTATCCCTTGTATGATCCTTCAACCATCTAAAGCAGTCATCAAAACCTACTAGAGCATTAAGATGGAGCTGGGATAGAAAGAAAGACCATACCTCATGGCTGAAAGAGCAATCAGAAAACAGATGCTGCCTGTTTTCACTTCCTGCATTACACAACAGACACTCCTCTGGTACAGCAAGGCCCATCTTCTAAGCTTATCCCTAGTAACCATCGGATGGTAAAAGTCGGATGTAAACCATGTAAAGCTTTATTGAGAAGGATGATTTTATTCACATTATACAGAGACAATATATATATATACATGAAGGTAAGCTAGGGCATTGCAATAGAAGTAAGTGACTAAATATTCTATATCCTAAAGTAGATGATTCAATATCAATCATTAGTATGATATATAGATACTCAACAGAAGCTACGTTGCTTAAATCTTTGGAAATTAAACTTTCGTTTTGGTAATAAATTTCACAATAAAATAATCTTTATAAAAGTAAAATTTCACATTTAATTAAAAAAGAACGAATATACATACAAAACTTAAATAAATGGTTTCGCCCTTAAACAACGAGAGTAGCTTCTTTTTGACATCAAACAGCTGATCTATTATTCAAGCTTTAGGTGTTCCGGAAAACTAGAACGGAATAGAACAACCAATGTAATACATGTTCCTATGAAAAGATCTTGCTTTCTTAGCAAATGTCTGATACATTTTCAGATCGAGTAATAAAAACAATCAAAAAATCTGAAAATCTGTTCTTCAGTTTCTGCAGCTCATTTAATTCAGTTCAACGAGAGCAGCTTCACTGAGAGTGATATGGTAGAGCAGCTTCAGCTTCAAGGAGAGCAGTCCCCCTCTGCCCATATCTAATGGGTCACTCACGTCCGCTCACTCGGCCCGTGGGTCTCATCCCATCCGACGGACGGTGGGTTAAGTTTTCCAAGGCTCTAGAGTTTTGTCTACTGACCCTATAATCACTACATGACCTTTCTCCGTGTTTTGGCTTCACTCGCACGGTATCGCGAATCACTTCCTGATAGGTCACCCATTGTTTCACTAATCCAGCCCAAACACGCTTAATTCTAGAGTTCTAAACGGATGTGTGACGGAAAAGATAAATTAAATTTGGTGACATAAGTAGTCAAATTAATTCATTTAAGCTTTTCCATATACCACAAAACGGATGTTACAGCATCAAAACATTTGGTGCGGACATATCTTCAACTTCCTCTCCTCCTTCACACTGTCGTTTTCCTTTATCTGTTGGGGTATGACCAATCAGCTAATGGAGGTTCGTAACATCTTACTCATCTCTTATATATATGGTACTAAATCAAAATAATGTTCTAAACTTCTGAGTAAATTTACAAGTTCTATATATATAGGGTTTATAATTTAGCTTAAGTTTTAGGTGTAATAAATCTATCTTAATTTGTTTTTTGCGCATGTGAAATTAAATACCAAGATCTTCTATATATGCAGAGTTGTGCCTATAGCATAATTAAAAATGCATTGGCCTTAGGCCCCAACATAATCTAAAGTTTTAAGGGCTGTGGACCTAAGTTTAGCCAATCACCAATCGGGCTTTGCGTTCCGCGGTCCATCTCGTCTGAAACCTGCAAAAAAGCATCAAGCCCAAGACTCAGCCCAAAAGAAATCATGCGGTAAATGAAACGCAGCGTTTCAGTATGATTGACAAGGGGGAAAGTTTGTTATAACAAACTTTCAAGCGGAGTCATCACTATCACGAGAACAGAGAGAAATATATCGAGTTGCAGAGAACAAGAGAGATACAGAGCAGAGACTTAGCTCAAGTCGTGAGGGTGAGGATCGAAGGAGTTGCAAAAGCGGTACACGGTTCGTAATACCATCCCGGCGGTGACTTTCCGATCTCACAGAGGAAACGACGACTGAGCAATTCGATCTCGATCTTGTACACTCTTGTATAGATCCATTGTTGCTGTGATCTTGTAATCTCGATACGATCTGATAGTGAAGCAGTTGAGGGATTATGATTCCCTCCCCGGTGAGTAGATCATCGAACACCGGGAGAATAAATCGCATGTGTTGGTTCTTGATTGCTTTCTCCAAATCGAAAACCTAAAACGAAATCAAACTTGAAACGATCACATACATTGAACAAGATATTAACCTAGAAAATTAGATCAAAATCTCAACAAGTGGTATCAGAGCACAAAGTTGGGTGCTAGGTAAAGGGAGAGAAGGTCTCTTATCTGTGATTGCGGCTTGCTTTCACGTTGTGATTTGAGATATTCTTGCTTGTGTTGTTGTGGTTGTTGCAGTTTCGTATCCTGTGTGCAGTAAATCTTGAGATCTCTACGGTTCAAGATGGAGCGGACTCATGGAAAATTCGAGATGGATAAGTTTGATGGAAAGGGAGACTTCGGGATGTGGAAGTACAAGATGATGGCTCAGCTTGAGATTCAAGGTCTTCTGGCAGTAATACAAGATGACTTTGTGGTTTCCTCAACTTCTGAAAAACAAGAAGAAGGAGAGAAACCAAAAGTTGATCAGAAGAAGTCTGATAAAAATTTACGAGTCAGAAGTTTGCTTTGTACCTGCTTGAGTGATTCAATCTTGAGGAAGATCATGCACGAGCAGACTGCTCTCAGCATGTGGAAGTCTCTGGAGAAGTTGTACCAACTCAAGTCTCTTCCCAACAGGATATATTTGAAGCGGCAGTTTTCCTGTTACAAGATGGAAGAAGACAAGTCAATAGAAGAGAATGTGGACGTGTTCTTAAAGTTAATAGCTGATCTAGAAAGTCTGAAGGTTACCATCACAGACGAAGATCAAGCCATACAGTTGCTCTCTGGTCTTTCTGCTGTGTATGAGCAACTGGTTCACACTCTTCAGTATGGTACGGGTAGAGACACACTTACTGTCTCAGAAGTTGTTACCTCAGCATATTCAAAAGAAGCAGAGCTTCGATAGAAGGGATTACTTAACAAAAAGAAATCAACTTCTGAAGGGTTATATGTTGAGTCAAGAGGCAGATCATCTAAGCGATCAGATAATGGTAACAAGAAGAAGTACAACAGATCAAAGAGCCGAAGTGATAGATCAAAGTCCAGAGGCAGATCAAATAAGACAAAGAAAGGAACTTGTTTCTCATGTGGCAAAGAAGGTCACTGGAAACGAGACTGTCCTAACAGAGTTCAAAGAACTAATGGTGAACAACAAGTGAACACAACAACTGAAATAAGACAACCGCTAGTTCTTACAGCAAGCACACATGATTCAAGAAAAGAGTGGGTTCTAGATTCAGGATGCACTTTTCACATAACACCAGACAAGAGAGTCATATTTGATCTACAAGAAGGAGATGGAAGTCAAGTTCTTATGGAAAACAACGTGCAATGCAAAGTAAAAGGCATTGGTAAAATCAGAATCACTAATGAAGACAGTACATACGTGATTCTCAAAGATGTACGTTATATGCCAGAAATGAGCAGAAACTTAATTTCCTATGGAATGCTAGAGAAATCAGGATGTAACTATCAAGGTGGAGAATGGTTTGTACTATCTACAAGGAAACGTGTCTCGAGGTGAGGCAAATGTCAGTGAGTCTGCTGATATGAAGACTAAAGTTTGGCATTCTCGTTTGGGTCACATGAGTGCTAAGAACATGGAGCTGATTGTAAGGGAAGGACTTATACCAAAGACTGAAGTGGGGAAACTAGAGTTTTGTGAAAGTTGCATTCTTGGAAAATCACACAAGCAAAGTTTTCCTACGGCTAAGCATACAACTAAAGGCATCCTAGAGTATGTTCATTCAGATCTTTGGGGTTCACCGTCAACTCCGGGAAGTCTTGGATGTTGCAAGTATTTCATAAGTTTCATTGATGATTTCTCTAAAAAAGGTGTGGGTTTATTTCCTACAAACTAAGGATGAAGCATTAGCTAAGTTCAAAGAATGGAAAGAAGCAGTTGAAAGCCACACAGAGAAAAGGATCAAATGTCTACGTACTGACAATGGTTTGGAATATTGCAACAATCAGTTTGATGAGTTGTGCAGGAAATCTGGAATTAAAAGACATTGCACTTGTACTTACACTCCTCAATAGAATGGGGTTTCAGAACGTATGAACCGCACCATTATGGATAAAGTGAGAAGTATGCTTGCGGAAACTGGTTTGGCACAAGAGTTTTGGGTAGAAGCTACTTCTACAGCAGTGTATCTGATAAACAGGACTCCAAATCCAACCTTAGACTTCAAACTACCAGAGGAAGTTTGGTCATGGAATAGGCCTGACTTATCACACTTGAGAAGGTTTGGTTTCACAGCCTACGTTCATGTTACTCAAGAGAAAACTAAGCCTGGAGCCGTGAAAGGAATTTTCGTGGGATATCCGTTTGGGGTTAAAGGTTATAGAGTGTGGATTCCAAAAGAGCTTAAGTGTAATACACGCAGGAACGTTGTGTTCAGAGAAGATGAACTCTACAAAGATGCGCAAGCAAGTAAATCAACAGATGAAAAAGAGAAATCAATTAAAACAAACAAGAGGGCCAAAGATTCTAAGAAGAAGGTCTCATTCAGTCCCAGTCTGATACGTGGACCTAGTGGTCCTAACTATGAACATGGAGAAACATCTGATCCTGGAAATAGTACAGTATCTCAACAAGCATCAGAGTATTCAGGAAGTTCAAGTGAATCAGAAAGTGAACATGAGACAGAGGGTTTAACGTTTGTTGAGGACACTGAATCTGCGAGTTCTATTGATAACTACATGCTTTCTAGAGACCGTGTTCGAAGACATAATGTGAGGCCACCATCGAGATATGAAGATGCAAATTTGGTTGCTTATGCTTTAGTAGTGGCAGACGACATTGAAAGGGAGGAACCTAAATCTTTCAAAGAAGCTAAAAAGAGTAAAGACTGGAAGCATTGGAATAATGCAGCTGACGAAGAGATGGATTCTCTAAACCGAAATCACACTTGGGACTTAATCGAAAGGCCAAAAGGTCAAAATACCGTGGGCTGCAAGTGGATTTTCAAGTATACGCCTGGTATCCCTGGAGTTGAACCTTGTCGACATAAGGGCAGGCTAGTTGCAAAGGGATTCTCACAGAAGGAAGGAATTGACTACAACGAAATCTTTTCACCAGTGGTCAAGCATGTCTCAATAAGACTGATGCTTTCAATTGTGGTGAATAGAGATTATGAATTGGAATAGTTGGATGTCAAGACTGCGTTTTTAAATGGAAACCTAGATGAAAAGATTCTAATGGATCAACCGGAAGGTTATGTGAAACCAGGCGATGAGAACAAGGTATGTCTTCTAAGGAATCACTTTATGGTCTAAAGCAATCTCCTAGACAGTGGAATCTTCGTTTTGACACATTTATGAAGAAGGAGAAGTTTCTACAGAGCGATTACGATTCATGTGTATATGAGGAACGTGAATACTCCAAAAGCTATCTATCTACTGTTGTATGTTGATGATATTCTAATAGCTTCAGGAGACAAGACGGAGATTCAGATTATGAAAGACAGTCTGAGCAGAGAATTCGAAATGAAAGATTTGGGAAGAGCTTCCAGAATTCTTGGAATGGATATTATCCGAGACAGAAAGAAAGGAACCCTAGTACTATCTCAGGAAGCCTACATTGAGAAAGTACTAAAGAGTTTTGGAATGGAAGATTCTAAGCCAGTCACAACTCCATTGGCGACTCAATTCAAGTTGAAGAGTCTAACCAAGGCAGAGGCATTAGTACAAGCTACTAAAATGGATGGAGTTCCTTACGCAAGTGATGTGGGGAGCCTAATGTATGCCATGATAGGCTTCCGACCAGACTTAGCTCACGCAGTGGGAGTTGTGAGCCGATTCATGTCCAAACCAGGAATGGATCACTGGTTGGCAGTTAAGTGGATTCTGAAATACTTGAGGGGTGAATCTAAAACCAGTTTAACGTTTGATAAGAGTTCAGTGTGTTCAATTGAAGGTTTTTCAGATTCAGATTATTCAGCTGATTTGGAAAGACGGCGTTCAGTTACTGGTTACGTGTTTAAAGCTTGGGGTAATACAGTTTCGTGGAGATCAAATTTACAGTCAGTTGTAGATCTATCGACTATTGAGGCGGAGTATATGGCACTCTCCACATCAACCAAAGAGGTAGTTTGGTTAAAAGCTATATGTGAAGAACTAGGTCTACAGACAGGCAGTGTCAAAATGCATTGTGATTCATAGAGTGCCCTAGCTCTAGCAAAGAACAGAGTATTTCACGAAAGGACTAAGCATGTTGCAAACAAGCATCGCTTCATCTGTGATATTATCCTACACAAGATTCACACAAGCAAGAATCCAGCTGACTTCCTAACTAAAATGTTACCTGGTCCGAAGTTCAGGCTTTGTTCTGAGCTGGTGAACCTGTTCTGAAGCAGAAGCGGCTTCGGATAACGATGTGTCTCCGTTGTTGGTCACCTCGCAAAACAAAAGGAGAAAGTGAGGTTAGATAACATATACAAATCATTGAATGTTATCAAATTCACTACAAGAAAACATAAGTTTAACGAGGGTGGGTTTCCTCGAACGTTAGTCGTTCGTCGTAACACATATTTCCTCGCCAATTCGTCGTAACTTAGCGAGGAAAATATTTCGTCGTAAAGACGAAGTACATCATTTCATCGTAAAGAGCACGTAAATATTCCACGTAAAGAGGTCGCTATATTTCCTCATAAATACCTCGAAACTTGTTCCTCGTAAACTACACGTAACTACCACGAAAGTATTTCCTCGTAAAATACTCGTTTCCTCGTAAAGTACACGTAACTACCACGAAAGTGTTTCCTCGTAAAGTACACGTAACTACCACGAAAGTATTTCCTCGTAAAATACTCATTTATCTTTCCTCGTCATTTCCTCGTAAACATTTCCTCGTAAAATACTCCTTTATTTTTTCTCGTCATTTCCTCGTAAAGTTTCCACGTAAATAGGTCGTAAATTAGCTACGAATTTACTTCTTTTTTTATTTTACAGAATTTAAAAATATAATTAAAAAATAATTAAAATTATTTAATTTATTAATAAAATTATAATTTAAAATAAAAATCAATACGAAAATATTTTATATATAAATAAGTTTTGAATTTATAATACAACAACCGGAAAAAAAAGAACTAAGGGTCGTTCATCGCCTAGTAGAATTTCTCACTCCTCCTCGCAACATCCGTCTCGTTATGTGTGTCGGATGACTCGCCTGGAATGGGATGTTGTTGTCGCATGTTCCTCAACATGGACTTCCATTCCGGATTTGTGGCCGCTATAACGTCCAAGAAGCCTTCGACTCCACCCATACGCGCTTTTGTCGAGGCCAACTCCTTACGCAGCTCAGTGACTTCATCATCCCGTCGCTTACCATAAGACGATGTCGCTCTCGGAACATCGTTGACGGAACCAATCCCCAACGTCCGTCCCTTTTTTTTAGGGACAACCTTAGAACAAAAAATAAATATTGTTAGTAAAAATTTAAAGTTAAATTAAATGAATAATAAAAAAAATAAAATTTTAGAAAATTTACCTCCTCATAAATCATATCCACTTTAAGTGTGGATAAAGTGACGGGTAATCCGTCGGTAGACTGCTGGGTCAGCTGGGTCTGGCGGTCTTCAACCCGAGCAACCACGTCGTTGTAGATTTGCTCGGACTTGCCATCTACAAATACGTCCGCCTTGTTCTTGTGGGTCCTCTCGTAAAGTTACATAAGAGACGGGAGATGTCCCGTCTCTTTGGCCTAAACAACATTTAAGAAAGTTAGAATAAAAATATATATATTAAAAAATTTATTTAATAAAATATTTAATTACCATTTCCATATGGACACCGGCGTGGGGTTTTTGGCCCGTAATGTGAAGCATCGGCCCGTTTCTGTACTCATCGACCGTGTTACGGGAGTTAGAGCAAGACTGGGCAATTCTAATGGAATCAGGAAGACGCCAATAACGGATGAGGCCATCCCACACATCC
>NC_027748.1:23083870-23108018 GCF_000695525.1 Brassica oleracea var. oleracea | reverse complement strand
AGAAGAAAGATATTGGAACACATGTGGGCTAGACTTACGTAAGTCTCGCAAGTGACCCCCAAGCGATCTTTCTTCTCTTCTCTTCTTTTTTTTCTAGTTTTTATTCTACGTGGAATTAGCAAGGCCAGCTTTCTTTTTTTTGGTTACGAGGTATTTACGACGATTTGCGCTTACGTGGAATTAACGAGCCCCGCGTTCTTTATTTTTATATTTCGTCGTTATTTCCTCGTTGGCTCACGAGTGCTTTACGACGATTTCTTCTTACACGGAATTAACGAGCCCCGCGTTCTTTATTTTTATATTTCGTCGTAATATCCACGTTTATTTACGAGGAATTAACGAGTATTATGTTTAAATCCCTAAAATCCGAAACCCCAAACCCCATCTTCCTTATCTTCTACTTCATATATTCCAAACCCCAAACCCATCTACCCTTTAAACTCAATATATTCTTTCACCTCAATCTATTCTTTCCATTCCAAACCCCATTCCTTAACTTATTATCTGAATATCTTATTTATAAAATAAACTCCCACATTACCTTACACAAAATTAAATACATCAATCCGATACATCGACATTCTCGTCATCACTAGAAACATCATCATTTTCATTAAACTCGTCTTCAACAGCCGTTGACAGCAACTACATCGAATTTGTTAAACCGAACACCTCTATTGACGACGGGGTCGAACCATTCACATTTGAAGAGGACGCATTTCAGCTTCAATATCCCTGAAAATTCGACTTCAATAATCTCTGTCAAGATCCCGTAGAAATCTGTTTCCCCTTTCATACATATTCCATAGTTACTGGTCGCCCGCTGTCTACCATACTCATATGTGTGAAAAGTATAGCCTCGTGTGAAATACATCTGTGATGTGGTGACCTCTACAAGTGGAGATTGAATTACTATGTGTAACCACTTAGGATAATCTGCATTGTCGTCATAATCAACCTGCAAAAATAAAGAAAACGTTGAAATACAGATCATGTATGAAAAAATAGTTTGAGTTAATTAATATCTGATTCCTCAACCACTTAATAAAGTGTTGATCTTCCCTTTTGTCTACGTCACTTGTGGATATACCAGGAAATATTTCTTCGACTTGAAAAACAAATAGGCTGTAAAATCACATTTTATATGAATGAATCTCTCGCAATTATATGTGTTTAGAAGTGTCAATATATGTTACCTTTCAAAATAACGCGTCAATGGATCCTCGCAATTGAGTAGAATATAGGTATGTGCACTATGAGCGTCTTGTTCACTCGACCACCAAACCTCTTTTTACTTCCCTCCGAGTCGTCCAATCTGGCTAAAGAGATCTGGAACACCAGCAACTGCATATGTTGGCGCAACACCACTATCATCATATCTTCTTGGAGCTCTTCTCTGGGTACGTACTTTTGACACAAAGTAGTACGATGTGAAGTGAGAAACTTCTTCCGTCAAACTTCCAGCAATTATAGAACCTTCAACTTTGACGAGGTTCCTTGCTTTTCTCTTCAGTTTAGTTATAGTAAGTATGTACTCTTAACTAATTTTATTATGTTATAACTAAAATTTAATAATTAGTTTTAAGATATGCTTTAATCTTTGCTTTTTATACCACAGTTTTTTTTTTAATTGAATGTTAAATTTAATTCAAAAATAAAAATCCTTTTTACATCATAGTGTTTCCTTTATCAAAGTACTATGTATTAAAATCTACCCCTCCCTCATCTTTTTACATCATAGTGTTTCTATCTTGTGTTAAACCAAAACTGCATCCCCTGTCTAAATTTATCATCCCCCATCCTCTGTATCAATGTGAGCTTGTTCCTCATGTTTTTGTCTAGAAGTTTTATCAATAACTCTGCTGGAGTATTCGCCTCGCCATGTCTTCTTCTATTACGCTCTCTCCATATCATGTAGACGGCTGCTTGAAGCATATACTTGAAGATGAATAGCTGCATCTTGCATTTTGTCGAATCTCTCATAAGCCTCAGTATAGCTACCCATCTCACCGTATACTGATCCTTTAAGATTTCCTTCATTAGCACCTCCCATATCCTCGCAGAATAACTACATTCGAAGAACAAATGCTCAAGAGTTTCCAACGGTTCATTGCATAAGACACACGCTTCATTAATATTACTCTTCCAAATTCTCATCTTATCTCCTGTCACAAGTCTACCCTTCATTGCCATCCATAAGATAAATGAGTATCTTGGAGTTGAATACTTAAACCACACTGCATCAGCCCATTCACAGCAAATCTTTTTCTCTCTGATAAACTCCCAAGTTCCCTTAGTGGAGAAAACCTTTTTTCTCTGACCTTTCCCATTCAGCCATAGCGAAATATCCTCCTCATTTACTCTACTTCTTCGACTTTTCTCAATCTCTTCCTCCACTCTGTTCAGAATCAATACACGATGAGACCTTCTTCTATGCCTCCAACTCTCCTCCACTGTCGCATTGATTAAGATTCCCATATCAATACAACTTCCGTCTCCTAGTAAATCTTTCAAGCACCCCATTGGAGACCAATTTTCAAACCATAATGAAGTTTTTTTTCCATTCCTTACTTCAACCCTGTACATTCGCTTAGCAATCTCCCTGCATTTTAATATTTTTTTCCACATCGAGGGGCCTGCTTGTGTATTTTCTTTCACCATCCAGAATGAGCTCTTCCTAATCAAGTAGATCTTAACCCAATTTACCCACATCGAATCAGAAGCAAGAATTCTCCATATTAACTTCACACAACTGACCATATTTGCTTCTTTCAAACTTCTTATGCCCAATCCTCCCTCTTGCTTTGTACTACAAATATCAGCCCACGAAACTTTTGCTTTCCTGTTGTTTAACTCCGGACCTGACAAAATTTGGATCATTTCTCGATTTATACCACAGTTTTCATTTTATAATTAGCTTTTAAAATTAATGGAATAGCATTTATGTAAAATAATCTTATCATTTAAATCTAAGATATGATTAAATATATTTTTGAACTAAATTTAAACTATTAATATTAGCTCTTTAAAAAAAATGTTTGTCTTAGGCCTCTAAAATGCTTTGCACGACACTTTATATATGTTCTTGTTCATCTAAATGTATACAAAGACATTTGCATGGAGCAAGATTTATGTGCCAAATTTAGCCAGAACTATAGCAATGTTTATCGGAATAGCGATTTGGGTGACGAGTACACCGTACTTCAGACGAAAGAAGTTTGAAATATTCCTCTACACTCACCAGCGTTACGGTCTCTACATAATCTTCTATGTGTTCCACGTGGGAGACTCTTGGCTGTGCATGATCTTGCCCAACATCGTCCTCTTCTTCATAGATCGCTATTTGAGGTTCCCACAGTCAACAAAGCGATCAATGCTTCTCAATGCAAGGCTCTTACCTTCTGACAACATCGAACTCACATACTCCAAAGTCCGGTCTTGTCACACTACATATCATCTAGAATCTATTCATTCCATTCTTTCGCCGGTTTATAATTCTATGAAGATTAATTAATGGGATTTTTCTTTCATAAGAGTATATAAACTTGATTAGGGTTTTCATGAGTATATATATAGTTGTCTATTTTGGAATATAACTGAATAAGTTTCTAATATAATTTTCTAAAAATATTTTTATTTGACAACATTTTCTAATATATATATATATATCATTATAATTTTCAACTTATAAGCAACAAAATTAAAATTTGTTAATATTGTTGCATATATTAGCATGAATTTTGGTGATAGTCTATAGGCTTTTTGACCTTATCGACACTTCCACAAGCATTTTGGGTCTCTTTTTTTTTTTCTCTTGAGCAAAAGTAACCAGTTGTGATTATGCTTGGCATTGCAGGACTTCATTACAACCCAACAAGTATACTATTTGTACATGTTCCAAGCCTTTCAAAACACCAGCGGCATCCCTTCTCAATAACCTCAAGTATCAATTTGGAGAAAGACAAAATAAGTGTTGTCATCAGAAGATAAGGAACTTGGACTCAGGAACTCTACGACCATATCTCTTCTTCTTCAAACGATTCGCTCGAAGTCTCAACTGAAGGCTGCGTTTTGAGTGTGGCAATTTTTAGGCGATTTGAAAGGATCAATCGTATCCTCCAGAGAAAGATAAGGTGATCGCAGAGAGTGGCGACGAGGTCGGAGTCAATGAATAATCAAATCGAGTGATTCGTATGGAGGATAAGGGGATTTTGGAGAGTGGCGATGCGGTTGGGGTCAAGGATGATTTGAATCGAGTGGTTGGTATGGAAAAAAATAAGGGGATTGTGGAGAGTGGTGATGAGATTGGGGTCAAGGATGATTTGAAACGAGAGATTGGTGTGCTGAAATGGGAGGAAAGCTGGGTCTCGGTGGTGCAGGGAAAGCGTTGTTTGAAGAAGTTTGATGTGGAGGTCTCGACAAGGGAAGGGAAGCATATGGTGGAGATTCCAGAAGATGCTCTTAAGGATACAATTCCACTATGGGAAGATTTCATTGTGGGGAAATTTCTCGATCTTGCTCCTCACATTGCAAAGGTTCACATGGTGGTTAATAAAATCCGGTGCTATGAAGACACCTCAACGAAGGCAGATGTGTATGATGTTAATGCTACAACAATGTGGTTTCGAGTTCCACACCTGAGAGCTAGAGAGAAGATCCTTTGAAGAGGCATGTGGAATATTGCTGGTGTGCCAATGGTTGTGCAGAAATGGACACCAAAAACTGAGGAAGAAAGGCAGGAAGAAGAAGCTATTCCTATGTGGGTTCATTCGAGGAATGTTCCGCTTCACATGTTTTCATGGGAGGCTCTGAGTTTTGTTACGAGTCCGGTGGGATTTCCTGTCAAACTCCATCCAGAGACTCTAGCGTGTGAGAACTTTGAGATTGCAAAAATATTTGTGAAGGTGGATGTTTCAAAGACTTTGCCAAAGGAAATCACATTCATAAAGGATGGGAAGGAATTTACAGTCGTGTACCATTATCCTTGGCTGCCAATGAGGTGTAATCTGTGTGATAAATGGGGCCATGGGGAGAAAGTATGTGTAATGAAGAGGAAAGAAAAGCAGAATGAGGAGGAGTCTGATGTTCAAGTAATAGATGAGGAGGAGCCGGTAAAAAATAATTTATGTGATATTGTGGAGCAGAGTATAGGACAAGAGAAGAGGATTGATATAGAGGAGACATTTAAAAAGAAAGAAGGAAGAGCTGAGAAGTGCGAGAGGAGTATGCAGAGTGAAAGCTCAGGTAATAGGAAGTCTGGGGAGATATTAACAAGGAAAGAAGCAAGCCAGGGAGTAGAGGTAAGAGAATGGTCACCTGTTTCTCCTGGTAGAGTGGATATGAATTTACTGCAGGAGGACGATGATGGCATTCTAATATCAGCTTCGAAGTTCTCTGTTCTAAATTTGGATGTTGAGGAAGGAGAGATTTTAGTAGACAAGCAGAATATGGAGGAAACAAATGAAGAAAAGGATCAGAGAGGGGAGTTGGAGAGTGACTTACTGGAGGATAATATATTATCTCAGTATGGAAATGAGAAGATAGAGTCAGTGACGTAAAGAGGGGCGAGAAGATATCAGAAGACCAAAGCTCAGGGTGCAAATCCTGTTAAGAGTATAAGGTCTTCGCGTCGAAATCATTAATATGACGAGTTTCTTCTGGAATGTGCGCGGATTTAACAAACAATTGAATCATTCTGTTGTAAAAAAGTGGACTAGTAGCAGTGAGATGAAGTTTGGTTGTATCTTGGAAACAAGGGTTAAGGAAAAGAAGGCAAATGGGATTCTACATTCAGTGTTCAATGGTTGGTCACATATGATGAACTATGAATGCAGTCAAGGAGGGAGAATTTGGTTAGTTTGGAGGGAGACAGTGTGTGTGACTCCAGTGTACAAGACGGATCAGATGATCACTAGTTCAGTGAAGTTGCAAGGAGAGGAGGAATTTTTTTGTACTTTCATCTACGCAAGCAATCAGCTGGAAGGTAGGAAGGAGTTATGGGATGATCTTTGTCATCATAAAAACTCTCTTCTATTTAAAAATAAGGCATGGTCGGCTATGGGAGACTTTAATGAGATACTTGATGTGGAGGAAAGCTCGGGATTCTCAAATATGGATAGTCTTTCCAGTGGCATGAGGGACTTTCAAAGGACGGTTCTTCATTGCAAAATTTTAGACATGGGATATAGGGTCCTTTGTTCACATGGTGTAACAAAAGGGAAGAAAGATTCATTTGTAAGAAGTTAGACAGGGTGTTGATGAATGATGTGGCTCAGCAGAGATTTTCAACTGCTTATTCAATGTTTGAGGCTGGGGGCTGCTCTGATCATTTAAGGTGTAAAGTTCATGTCTTGCCGCCTGAGGAGAAAATTAAGCGCCCTTTCAAATATGTGAATGTTATTGGAAGGCTTCAACAATTTCTTCCTTTAATTCGGACGTATTGGGATTCTACTGGACGGTTGTTTCATTCTACCTCAGCATTGTTTCGTTTTTTCAAGAAGCTGAAACATCTAAAGCCGATTATTAGAGAACTTGGTAAAGAGAATCTTGGAAATCTTACTAAGAAAGCAAAAGAGGCGCATGATGATCTATGTGAGAAGCAGCAAAGGACTATGCACAATCCGAGCGATAATGCAGTTCGGGAGGAGGCTGAGGCATATGAAAGATGGCTCCACATTGCGGGGCTGGAAGAAGATTTTCTTAAGCAAAGGGCTAAGCTACATTGGCTAGATGTAGGAGACCAGAATAACACTACCTTTCATAATGCCATAAAATCCCGACAGACACAGAATAATATAAGAGAAATAAGATGTTTGGATGGTTGTACTGCTACAAAGCAAATCAAAAATAAAGAGAGAGGCTGAGAGGTTTTTTCTGATTTCCTGAATTTTCAGCCTGCAAACTATCAAGGTGCGACAGAGGAGGAGTTGGGGGACTTGATTGATTTTCGTTGCACTACAGCCGACTACAATATGTTGGTGAATGATGATTCAGAGGAAGAGATCAGGAAGGTCTTATTTGCCATGCCAGCAAATAAGTCTCCAGGGTCAGATGGTTACTCAAGCGAGTTCTTCAGAACAGCCTGGCCTATACTTGGGAATGATTTCATTGTGGCTGTTCACTCAGTATTCATGTTTGGTTTTCTTCCTAAAGGTATCAACTCTACAATCATTTCTCTAATTCCTAAGAAAGAAGATTCTCCAGAGATGAAAGACTTTAGCCCTATAGCCTACTGCAATGTCCTTTATAAAGTGGTTTCAAAGATCTTAGCCAACAGATTAAAGAAGATTCTTCCTCGTCTTGTGTTGGAGAATCATTCTGCGTTCATTAAGGGAAGATTGTTAATGGAGAATGTGTTGATGGCTTCGGAGTTAGTAAAAGATTATCATAAGGACACTATCTCGCCTCGAGGTGTGATGAAGATAGATATTTCGAAGGCTTTTGATTCAGTTCAGTGGGATTTTGTTCTGACGGGTTTAAAAGTGATTGGAGTGCCTGATAAATTCATCCACTGGATCAGATTGTGCATCACTTCTCCTTCTTTCTCTGTGCAAGTAAATGGAGAGTTAGCAGAGTATTTCCAAAGTGCCAGATGATTGCGACAAGGCTGTTCTCTTTCTCCATATTTTTTTGTTTTGTGTATGAACATCCTGTCTCACAAAATAGACAAAGCTGCGAAGGAAAAGAAGTTTGGTTTTCATCCTGGATGCCGGTCCTTATCTCTCACACATCTCTGCTTTGCAGACGGCTTGATGATATTTGTAGAAGGCTCAAAACATTCTGTGGAAGGTGCTTTGGCTGTATTTGCAGAGTTTGAAGTATGGTCGGGGTTGTGTATAAGTATAGAGAAATCTACTATCTATATGGCTGGTGTATCGGAGGAGGAAAAGAGCAGAATTCTTACAAATTTCCCATTAGCAAAAGGTGATCTTCATGTTAGATATTTGGGTCTTCCTCTAATGACCCAGGGGATGAGAAGACAAGATTACTTGCCGCTGGTGGAGAGAGTGAGAGGAAGGATTAACTCTTGGACGTGTCGATACTTGTCATATGCGGGTCGACTGCAATTAATTAAAGCAATGCTGATGAGTATGGTTAACTTCTGGGCTGCAGTCTTTCGACTTCCTAGCAGGTGTATGAAGGATGTAGAACAACTTTATGCGGCTTTTCTTTGGACAGGGCCTGATCTGAGAACTACTGGTGCTAAGGTAGCTTGGAGGGAGGTTTGTAAAATGAAAAGTGAAGGTGGAATGGGAATCAGGTGTCTGAAGGAAGTAAATCAAATTTATGGGTTAAAGCTCATTTGGAGGATGTTGTCTGGTCAGTCTTTGTGGGGGAAATGGATAAAAGAAAATTTGCTCCGGAAGAAGAGCTTCTGGGAAATCAAAAAGAACACCCAAGTAGGTTCTTGGATGTGGAGGAAGATGCTGAAGCTAAGAGTGGTTGCTAAGGACTTCTACTGGAAAGATATTGGGAATGGTCGCCATACATCTTTTTGGTATGATCGATGGTCGGATAAGGGAGTTTTATTTGAAATATTGGGTGAAAGAGGGTTCATTGAATTTGGAATTAGTAGAGAGGCTACTGTTGAGGATGTGGTGATGAGTATTAGGAGAAAGAGGAGGCATCGTACGGTGGTTTTGAACAATATTGAAGCAGAGATTTTAGAATTAAGAGAGAAGTTGAATATGAATGATGATGTGAGTTTGTGGAGACGCAAATCGGGTTTTAAACATAAGTTTTCAACTCAAGAAACTTGGATACTAATTAGAGAAACTGGTATGCAATGTTCTTGGGCTCCGGGGGTCTGGTTCTCTCAAGCCACACCTAAGTTTGCTTTTATGACATGGTTGGCAATACATGATAGACTGTCTACAATGGACAGAATATCTCGATGGAGCCGAGGAGTGGATCCAACTTGTGTATTATGTAAGAATGCAACTGAGTCAAGGGACCATCTCTTTTTTGAATGTACTTTCTCCTCAGAGGTTTGGGAACATCTTGTTAAAGGGATTCTACGCAGCTCTTACACCACCAGTTGGAGTGATATAGTGGGACTGATCACATGAAGGAACTTGGAAAAGAATGCGCTTTTCTGTATCAGGTACACATTTCAGGCTACACTCCATGCAATTTGGCGAGAGAGAAATAAGATCACTCATGGAGATAAGCTTCTTCCTCTAGCGAGTTTGAAGAAGTTAATAGATAAGGGAGTAAGGAACAAGCTAAGTTTGATAAAAGGGAAAGGTGTAAAGAATATGGAGGGAATTCTTCAGTTTTGGTTTGAGACAAGAATGTGAATATTTTTATAGTTAAGTGATGCTTTGATGTAAAAAAGGTCACACTTGATGTACAAAGGCTTTTTGATGAATAAAATTTAACATTCATTAAAAAAAAAAAAAAATCTCAACTGAAGGACCTTATGGACCTACCTCTTTCGACTTCTTAAGCCACGATTCCCTTATACTAGTGAGTGGTGGAAGTGGGATCGCTCCTTTCATTTCAGTCATCAGAGATCATTTTCCAAAGTCAAAACTCGACCACGAAGCTACCAGATCTTCTTCTTGTTTGCTCCTTCAAACATTACCAAGATCTTTCCCTTTTAGACCTAATCTTCCCTCCCTCAGCCATATCAGTCTCAGATATTTTTAAGTTGAAGCTTCAAATAGAAGCCTACGTAACAAGGGATAACGAGCCGCAAACAACAACATCCGCTGATGGAAATCATGTGAAGACCAAATGGTTCAAACCGAACAATAAATAAGATTCACCCATCTCACATGTTCTTGGACCCAACAGCTTACTATGGCTTGGTGTTGTGATCTTGACATCATTCACAATGTTTCTACTTCTCATAGCCATCGTCACACGCTATTACATGTACCCTGTGGACCGTACAGGAAATGTTTACAACTTCACTTACAGATCGCTCTGGGACATGTTTCTTGGATGCCTCTGCATATTTATTGCTGCAAGTGCAGTTTTCATGTGGTGCAAGAAACAAAACAAGGAGGGAGATAATGATTTGAATAAGAATAAGCAGAGCGACATAAACTTTTAGACGCCAACATCTTCTCCGTCCTCATGGTTTGGTGGCAACACCCAAAGAGAGCTGGAGAGGGTCCCAAAGAGAGCTGGTGGCAATAATTGATGTAAATTATTTGCATCACTACTTTCAGATTCACTTTTTTAAGTGATGTAAAACTCTTTTACATCATTTATAACTAATGCAAATATTCAAAATAAATGATGTAAGACTATCTTTTTTTGTAGTGATAGTACAAGCCACCAATGTTCACTTCGGCTATAAACCTAATTTAAAGAGTAAGTCTTTTTTTCTTTCTTTCTTTATAATCTAAAGAGCAAGTCATATACACAATCACATCAGGGGTGAAGCTACTATGATAGTGTTGGGTGCACTTGCACCCATAATTTCTGAAAATGAGATTTGTTTAAGTAATTTGATGGTATTTGGACTAAATGGTTAAAGGTGCACCCATTAAAATCTTAAAGAAGCAGTTCAATTGCCCCTCTTCTCATTCTAAAATTTTAAATTTAGTTATGTTTTTACCTTAATTCATACTTCTATTTTTTTCAAATATTTGGTGCCTCCACTAATAATGTGTTCTAGATTCGCCTCTGATCACATGCTTTAAAACCATTTGATAGTAAAGTTTGACCAAAACATGCCGTTTTCGCAGAGATAATGTCTGAGACAATAAACTTTTGTCATCTCCGATTACAGTGTGAGACAACAGCCAATGATTTAAAATAAAATAATCTCAAGTAACAGCTTGAGAGCGCTTTATTTATCTTATATATATTTTTGGTAGCCACATATTGAGTCACTATTCTCACATAGAGCTAACAAAATCAACGATATCAACAACGTCATGGAGTAGAGAGTTGGAATTCACCACCCTACAGTTCAGCCTGATCTGTCCTTGAGTTCCCGTAAGAGGTGTAATGTTTCCCATCCTATTCATCGCCTCCACAAACGCATTGAAGAATGTTTGTGTGCCATCAGCATATGCTCTTACCAAGGGGATTGTGTCAGTAGCATTAGGACTAGAGAACAATTCTTGGTCGCTCTGGATAAGACCTTTCTGTTCTCTTAGATTCACATAGTATTTGTTGTCGAAAACCGTAGGTGTACGCAGATCAAAATCCACCAAGGCGCTTAGGTTACCGGTACGTGGACATAGTCCACGAAGAGTTTGGAGGTAAGTAGTGTTGAGGGTAGGATCAGGTAAACCGGTGTTGCTGAAGTTGTATAATCTGTCCATAATGAACCGGCATTGATTCTTACCAAATGTGTGACCCCCTAACCAAAGAAAGACCATAACATTAATAATAAACTCGCTAGTTTCAACTATATACCATATGTATTTAATAAGTTTTGTCAATTACCGGAAAGAGCAACGAGATCAGAAGGACGGTCGAGGCCAACGTTTCTAAAGCTGGCTTTAAGTTGTGGAAGTGTGAAGAATGGAGCTGGAAGATTAGCATTAGCTAGATTCAGAAACGCTTGTAAGCTGTCTCTTCTCCCCAAAGGAACCCTCCATGAAGGGCCTCCTGCCTATATAATACAGTATGATATAGAAACCTTTATATTCAGAATAATTATTGTTTTCAGAGAATTTTGTTCCAATGTTACAGAGATTATTCATTATTCTTATTATTCGGAATTTTCAAGGAGAAAATGGAAAAGGACAAACATGTAATTAATTCCATTGATTATACATTTAAAGCAAAGTTTTTCATCTCCAGTATTTCTTGAAAAATATGATAACTATTATCATGGGTTACCTATAAAAGTGGTCTTATCTAATCAAGTAATGGTATTTAATTTTGTCAATGATCTATATTAAACATGCCAAGCTTTTCTTCACGGGACCACGCGTTTTAAATATTTCCGATTAGTTTTGCATAACTGTGTCTGTGTCAAAGAAAAGAAAGAAAAAAACTGTGTCTGTGTCGCATGTGAAAGATTGATACTAAATATAGATTATAATTTATTTTACAAATTCTGTTTTCCAATCTTATATGTCACGTCATCACGCGTTTTCAATATTTAGTTCTCAACCAATTTTTTCAAAACAAAATCTGGTTTTCTTGTTGATATTCTTAATTAAAAACAGTATTTGTAATAATGAATAAAAGAAAATGAATCAATGGAACATACCAAAGTGACAGATTGTTGAGCTGCGATGGTGAGCATATCTGCGCATGAAACGGTTCTCGGGCATGCCCTCTCTACTGCGGCTTTCATTCTATCAATCACAGGAAATCCCCGAGCCGAGTTTGCATTTCCAGCTGCATCTTTCTCTGTTCGGAATGATGTCGTGTTGTCTAACAAGATCGATGCATCACAACCCTTTTAAATTTTCAAAATATTATTTGACAAATCATTAGTTATTATAACCATAGGTTAAATCTTTCTCAACTGGTAACAGTGTAACATAATCAGAGAATATATAATGAAAATAGAAGTGACGAGGGATAAAACTTCTCTCAAAGATGTTATACTCAATGATAAGTAATATTATTCATGCTACGTGTGAGAATTTTTGGTTGGTTTCAAAATATCTTCTCGTATAATATACCCCATAATTAATAAATACTGATTGATGGATCTTAAGTTCATGCCGTTATTGGTTGCTTTCAACTTTATGTAACACTGATAATTCATGTACAGTGAACCGATATCTGACTAAAGCATATGTTTTTGGCATCGTCACTGAAATTAATAACTAACCAGTAGCCAATCATCATAGTCGAAAAGGTTATATTAATATTCTTGTGTCTACTGCATAATCTAATTAATGAAATAAACCATATTTGGTTATCCAGGCCGGGAGAGAAATTACTAAAAGACAAACAAACATATGACATCTAGCCGTGTAAAATTTTATAATTATTTTACTAAGGATATCGTTTCACCCTAATTGATACTACCTAGAATGACATTTTCATGAAATCAGTATTTTGTAAACACTAAAAATTCACAATAACACCTATAAAAACAGTGCTGTGATATTTAATTTGAAACATAGATGTAATAACTGAATTGCGCATGAAAAATTTGTATTTTTAATCACTTTTTAGGTAATGCACTGATTTATTAATATATAAAAGATGCAGCACACAAATAATTAGAAAGGAAATGGATATATGAATAGTGATATCTTACATTAACAAAGCAGTCGTGGAAGTGAAGACGAAGGATGCTCGCGGCGATACGAGGGTCTGATCTTAGCTCGTTGACAATGGTTTCTCGTACGATGTTAGTGACGTTTGGGCATGAACTGTCGTAGAAGGTAGGGGTAAGCTGAGCATCGGACAGAGACGCACGAAGCATAAGACATGCCAATGTGATTAAGATTGTCCAAGTGGACAAAGTAGAATGCATTTTGAAGGAAAAGAAAATTATATGATTGGGTTTAAGAGAGAAAGATGAGGAAAGTCCGTGATCTTAAGGAATCCTTTTATAGGCAAGTTGAGTCACTTGGAGGCCCTTTTTTCTTCAATTGAAGAGTTTTTTCTTAACAACAAAATGATGACTTTTACTGTCAAAAAAAAAACAAATGGTGACTTTTCTTCTCGAGTTGTATATATCATCCACCAGGTTAATTGGTTATCTTACATTTTCGTATCTACTGTATTATTTAACATCTCAAGTTCGGTAACAGAATAAGTTTTGAATTATTCTCATATACAAATATTAACATTTTTGTCAACATAACCAATATTATCCACAGAAACTAAAAATCATCGTTAATTTTATGTCAAAAGTATAAATTAATTAAAACAGTCCAAAAGGCCAAATCAGAAGTTTGTAATAATTATTTTTCTTATCATTAGCATTACTTCTTAAAACAAAACTTCTTATAAATTATCTGGTGACTTTTGGAAAATATACAAGTGAGCCCTCTGGTGAGTAAACAAAATTAATTTACTGGTGGTGGGATGGAGGTTTTAGGAGACTGTTGTCTATATTGGAATGGAGATTGTTGTCTATTTTGGAATGGAAAATGCGATTGTGCCTCCTCTTGTTTCTCTCAGCCCAGATGGAATGAATACATACTCAAACACCGGAAGAAATGCATTTTTCGACCCAAACAATTCTAGTCGTGCCAAATACGGTCTAAACCAATGATCAATGCTAAATACGATCATAATTCAATTATAATTCAAAAATACTACTTAAACTTTTTAAAACGTGCTAAAATCTACATTGACCGTAATAAAAGTTAGTCAACCATTAAAAACAAAAACGACGTCGTTTTAGTTTAATTTTCTTTTTTTTAAATATGTTCATTCTAGGATTTAAACTCGTGCAATAATACACTTTAAATGAAACACTCTAACCACTAGACTGAAGTAAATGCTTGATATATAATTACAAATTTGAAACTATATATACTACTATAGTTCTTCATCTTCTCCAAATAAAACTTTGGTGATAATTTTTTTCTGTTTTTTTTATAAATACATTAACATATCTTTTAATTACCATATCTTTAATATACTTTTATTATACTAAAATATAAATATATAATATTTTAAATTATACAAAATTAAATATAATTAAAATTTTGAAACTATTTATAAAATTTTATTATAGAAATTATTTTAATTTTCTAAAACTTGAATGGTATTTTTCTTTTAATATATTGTACTATATATTTTATGTTTTTATATATTTTAGTTCTTGTTTAATGTGTCTAATATTTTGAACAAAATATCACAAATATATTATATTAATTTTTAAAAATAAAAAATTACAATTCAATTTCTTAAAATTACTATAATTTATATTAAAAAAAATTATAAATAGTTTCAAAATTTTAAGTGTATTTAATTTTGTATCATTTAAAAAATATGTTCATTTTGGGATTCAAGCCCTTGCATTGATATACTCTAAAAGAGACACTCTAACCACTGGACTAAAGTAAATGTTTGATAAATAATTACAAATTTGAAACTATATATTCTACTATACTTTTTCATCTTCTCCAATTAAAACTTTGGTGATATTATTTCTGATTTGTATAAAACACTAGACGTTGGAAATAAAAGTACTGTTGCCGTCTTGCCTAGCTTCTCCATGGTATAAATATAACTGAATATATTATCCTGCACTTTCAAGCCAAACTGAAAACAAATAATACATTCAGTAATTTTAACCATTTCGTAGTATTTCATTTCACCATTTTTTTTTTCTTGGGAAAGCCACTACAAAAATGGCAACTGTTTTTAATTACATAACTAATGCATCAACTTTTGAAAATTCAAAATAAAATACAAGAATTTAGTTAGGAAGTAAAACTAAATATTCCGATACATATACGTTGGAGGAAAAGCAATATAATAAATATGTGCCAGGAAAAGGGGGAAAAGGAAAATGACAAAACAACAAAAGATAGAGGTGCCGTGAAGGGCTTGATGATACATGTGATTCACCGGAGGCAATATCTGTATCTTATTAATTCAGAGTCCTATATTTTATCTACTATCGAAAAGTTATAATAAAACCATTATATTAATAGAATGACAAATTAGATTTATAATAGATATCAACCAATTATATCTACAATATTAACATTATATAATTTTGGAAAAAAAATTCTAATTCCTAAAAATCAGTATAAACAGCAAAATTATAATCTCCTAACAAGATACATGTTACCAAGAATAGATTTCGATGTTTAGCTATTTTCTAAATATTTTTAAATTAAATCTTTATAATATTTTTGTATTATAACAAATATGTTTGGACTTGAAAAATATATTTTTAATAACTAATTAAAAATCTAACTTTAGATCACTTTATTCAAACAATTATGAAACTTTAGCCTATGGTGTTCAATTATTAAGCCAATATTCTTCATTTACATCTATATATGAATGTTTTATTAATTACATTTCTTATATAAGTATTGGTTCTCCTTAATATCAACACGATTTATATAATGACCTCACGTCATAAATACTATAGTATTCAATTTTAATATTTTTATTAATAACTATATTTGTAACTCCATAATGTTTTTGAGCACCAAAATAAATTAAAACTATTTTTTGCATATGCAATATATAACACAACATCATACTTCTTTTCATGTCAATATAAATTTATTACTATAACAAAAAATAATTCGCTCAAGTGCGCATGTAAAAACTCTAGTGTTTGTTTAAGTTTAAGCAAGTAGGGTGCATACTCGATTCTTATGGAACCCTACAAAAATATTGTGAAGGAGAGTTTCACTAAGATTTTAAGATTTTAGATGATTTCAATGAGTGAATAAAAAGTTTGCCATAATTTGTTGCTAAAATTGTTCAGAAGGTATTTGAAATCATAAAAAAAAAAAAAAATTCTTAGCTAACTAATCATTCTAAGACGTGCCACTTATTTATTTTTAATAAAACTGAATTTAAAGTTAATAATAAAATTAATATTTCTATATAAATTATAGTAACAAATTCAATATCAATTTCTCAAATAAATTACATTAACACTATTATAATATTAATTAGATATTGATAGGTATTTAACCATTAAAAATGCTCTACAAATATTTCATACGTTTTTACTAAATTGTTCAACAATGTAATACGTATTTTTATTGTAGTAAATAGTTTTATTTGTTTATATAATTTATAGTAATAGAAATTAAGCCTAAAATATTTTTATCATCTAAAACATTACTAATTTGATATTACTGAATTAAACATAACTAATATCAATTAAATTATAAGGTTAGAATATAATTTAAAATTTTAAATAGTGAAACTTAATATATAATAATTTCATTTTATGATCTATACAAATCATGGCAAAAAAATATATGACAGTATTATAAACCATATATTACTATTTTAAACTACGATGTATTTAATTTGTTCTTAAAATGGAACCATTTATAGATTGACAAATATCAAATGGGCAGGTTTATCAAGAGTTCTCAAAGTCTGAAAAACGATTCTTATCTTTTGATTTACAGAAATTATGTTTGATTATTTCTTATTCTTTTTATTGTTTGAGACAGTGAAATATTTCCATTAGAGATGCTTTTAAGATCCATGGCTACAGAAACTCAATAGCTTTCATTGATACATAGAAACTCAAATAACGAGGTTGAAAATGAACGGTGTAGTTATCTGTGGTCAGGGCTGCGGCAAAAGTTGTTGAAAATAAAACCGAGTATTGTAAAGTTCTAAACGATATTACGTACACGTATAGCGATTTCTAAAACGAAGCTGTCTTACTCTTAACTATCTGAAATATACGCAGCAATTTAGCAAACCACATTAAATTGTCTCCATTTAGCTCCAATGCTGAATCTACATTTGGTTATACAAAAAGTCTGGTTATTTTGTGAAAAAAAAAATAGAAAAAGAAAGATAAGAACAAGGCCACGTGTTCTGTCGTTATAGAAGAGTAACAAGACTAAGAACAGAGACCCTCAATTATAGAGATCACGTCAACATCCTCCAACGGCGGCGACCCACGGCTCCAAGAAAGCGGATTTTAAGCATTTGTTTTAATAGTTACTATTATGATCTTCGATTTCAAAACGTTAAATTATTTTGACTGTTAGTAAATTTTATTTATAACTTTATAATTTTTTGTATCTGATTTATTTTAATTATTATTTTTTGAACCTTTTAAATTATTTTTCTTAAATAAGAAAAATGTTTGGATTATCAAATTTTAGTTTTTCTATCCTAATTTATAGAAAAAACTATAAATTTATTTTGGGATATAAAATATTTTCATCGTTCGAGTTAGAGCGGCGTTCAATTCAGATTTTGGCTTGTTTTTCAGTTTTTTTTTTTGTTTTGTAAGAATTAGTTACCATGTTAAAATCATTTCTAATTGTATTTGTTTTGGTTTATAAATTTTTGGTTTTCGGTTTATTCAATTTAACACTAAGAACCATAATTATATTTATTTTTTTCTTAAACTTTATGAATTCTAATTTATATGATTAGGAATCAGATGTATTAAAATATAACAATATCTTTGGTATTATAGATAAATAATTTGATTTCAGCATTTGTATTAACAGTTATACCAAAATCTTTCAATATATAATTTTATTAATTTTAAATTTTAAATGTAAATAGAAATAAACATTAAGATTTACTGATGACAATCTAAAATTTTACAAGAATCCCAAAAAACTAAATTATTTGACATGAACTTCTTGAAATTTTTAGATAAACACCCACAAAATATTAATAAAACTTTGTATTTACACTTCAAATTTTAGATATTAATATACCTTTTTTGATGAAAATATTAGTGAAACTTTAGCGAGGGGTCTTTTTCTAGTTGGTGATCTACGTAGAGAAATAGACACAGAAAATGTGATGTATTTCAAAATTTATACCATTTTAAAAAGGGACCCTTTTAAAAATATATTTTCAAACTGAGAAATGGGGTTTCTCTTCATTTTCTAATTTTTTTTATAAAAAAAAAAGAAACATGACAAAAAATGAAAAATATTTTTTTATTATTAAATCATATAAAGCATTAATAATTTTTATTTATAGAGAAAACTATTTTAAGCATTTATATTTTAATTAAAATTTTAATAAAATATATGTTATTCATAATCATCAGTCACTTAAATAAAGTTTCAAAAAAAATAAGAATTCACTCATCTTTATCATTACATTATTTTTACAATCACCAAGGTAAACCATAAATATATAATTTCTTTTTATCATTAAAGTTCTATAAACTGTCCTAATAATTTTTAGAAGAGCGATTGATTAAACAAAATTAGATAAGTTTTTGCTTATGGATAATATTTCTTATTAGCAAATTGTTGAGAAGTAATTAATAAAATTGTATAATTGTATGAATTAGAGGATAAACTAAAACGAATCTTAAAATCTCATTTCAATTGTCGAAATGCGACTTAGGTGGGAAAAATAATTTTGATGCTAAGACATAGTTATGCAATATCGGCGCTACCACAATAGTATTCAATATTGGCGTCAAACAAGAATTTGAAATTATAATGTCAAAATGTGATATCTGAATCTAAAATTATGGCACCAACTCCGTGATTTTATCATGACCTGTATTTTGTACTCCCAACAGCAAAATGAGCTTATGCGAGTTTGCCCGTAAAACATTGTCTCGTCAATTTTCCTGTTAAAATATGATTATGGAATTTGATATCAAATATGAATTTCGGTGTTGTTTACAAAATAAAAACAAAAGTATGAATTTCGGTGCTAAATAAAACTACAATTTTGGTGACTGTATACAACATTGCTTTGGGGATATTTTTGAGGTTGTTTTATACTTGCATAAAAATTTTGAGTTAATAATTGGTAAGCGGAAGGTAGATAGATGTATACTGAGAGATGAGGAGATGTCTATTCCCGAAGCTTTTTGAGCCACCTCCGTACATGGAAGAAATGGCACTAAAGTTATTATGAGAGAAGAAGAGTTCATCTCCCAAAACACTTAAATGCCAAGTCAAACATTGATCAATTAGGCTTAATAATTCGAGATGTATATGAGGGCTTGGGTGAGAAAATTCATCTGTAGATTGATGTTTGACTAAGTATTGGAAGCAAAGAGAATAGCGTTGGAACTCTCCTCTTCTTCTCCCTTTTAGTTAGCTTAAGTGGGAATATCTGAACCAGTTGTGCTGCATTCTCACTTGGCTGCTCTTCTCTTTTCTTAATATGTCTCTTTTTATAGCTGGAGTGGCGTGAACTTCTCCCCTCACCTATTCTTCTTTCATTTCTGGATTTTGGGACCTACTACCTCAGTGGTTATAGGGCTCTAGTTGTGGTTTTACTGTAATTTGCGGAAATAACGATGGCTTATTCACCTATGTTGGGTTGATAAACTTACATGACCTTTTATCTATATCCTTGTCATATAATTGACGTGGTAAATTTGGCTTCAACAACATCTTCTGCTAGCAATTGAATGTTGCATCCTGAGAAAGAAACGAACAATCACATAGAGATATCAACATAATGATTCGGCAAATCGATTAAAGCTATGGGCAACTAAACTCTACATAAGTTGAACTTTGATACACAAATTTCAAATACTCTAAAAATCCAACTTGCAATATCTGATTAAATTACCAAGGAATAATATTTAAGCAAGAGAGAGAGAGAAATAATATTAGTTTTTAAAGAAACATTTTGTTCAAAGTCAAATAATGATATGTTTAATTGTTACCGTTTTAAAAAGTCGTTTATTAAATAAATATATTGTGGTCAAATATGAATGCCTTTCAAACACAAAGTAAATGAATTAATTCAGGCCCCAAATGGTGACAACGGATTTGATAATAAAAGTGGTATGAAATTAAAGTGCAGGACGGTGCGATTGCGGTTCTTGCGGAATTAGAGTGCGCTACAGGACAACTACGGTTTTAAGTAAAAAGCAGTGCGGAATATTGTTTGATTGGTGACAATACATATTTGTGGTATTGAATGATTATTTAATAAATAAAATAATAATGGTATAAATATTAAAATAATATAATAATCTATTCATATAATAAATATATTTTAAAATAAAAATGTCTTTTACTGAAATGCATTTTTTTATCAACTGAAATGCATTTGATAAGTGCATTTATGATAAAATAAGCGTTAAAAATAATGTTTTGATTGCTGGAAAATATTTTACTCTTTTGTTACATAAATATCAAAAATAATGTAGAATATAAAATTTGGTTCTGGTTCTTGGGTTTTAAAAATATAAGATATATTTGGGTAATTGGTATGATCCAAACAGAACCACAAAAAGAGATTTGGTTCGGTTCGAATCTTCGGTTCTGGATAAATATGCATATGCCTATATATTCCTATATTTTAATAAAAGTGGTTTGATTATTTTGATTTTTAAATCTTTTTAATTAACTATTTTGAATAACTATATAACTAAAATATTACCATGTATGCTTTTAACAAAATTTTAAGTATTTAAATTTTAAAATAGTTATTAATAGTTGATTATAAGAAAACACATATATATCGCAGTCATACGCACTTATTTATGTTATTCATTGCCTTAAGATAATTAATATTTTAAAATAAATAAATTTTATTCGGAATATTTAATTGCACATTTTTCTGTTCAATTGAAATATTTAGATACGAAAGGCTTGAACCAAATATTTTAATTATATGGTTATAAAGAAAAAATGTGAAAAGAAACGCACATTTCATAATACCTCAGTATAATTGGAGCGTAAACTACTGTAGGTGTGGTATTGTATAGGTGAACAAACAAAAAAAAAATTGAATTTGCTAAGTGCATTTTTTTAAGAATTCCCTTATGTTATAAATCAATCGATGGATGTGCATAACCGGCCCAGTCCATAACCGGTCCATACACTTAGAGAGAGACGGTCCAACCCTACAGAGAGAGAGAGAGAGGCGGCCATAACCTTAAGAGAGAGGCGGCTTATGCTTTGGAGAAAAGGAAACTCTATTTCCTTTTTCTTGTAATTGTTATCTTTCCATTATTATGTATTATTAGTTTTTCTAATCCTAGTTGGTTTAGGTTTTTGGATATTTTCCCTTTCTATGACTTGCAATCCTTATATAAAGGAACTCATGTTATGATTAATAATACACAGACAAATTCCCCATACTTTTACAACACGTTATCAGCACGATAGCCTCTAACACCCTGAGGCTAAAACAAAACTCCTAAAACCCTAAACGAAAGGAGTCTACCTCGGAACTTCAAAGGCGTCGTTCTCCCAAACCGCGAGCACCCAGAAAACGATCAAGATATCAAATAGAAGCTCTTGCCAAGAGGAATCATTCAGTGCAAACCGTTTGTCGATCTGACCACCGACGCGCCCTCACGCCCCGATACAATGCCCGCCGATTTGTTTTGGAACCCTAATCCGAATCCGACGAACCCTAATCCGTTATTGCTTGTGTCCCAACTCGTCACCATCCGATCAGCTCCAGCCCTAAGGTGTTCTTGATCCTAGACGACCTCAGCTTCCCGTTCGCATCACAGCCAGCTCGCATTCCCGATCAGCCGCTTGCAAACCCGATAGGAAGCAGCCGCTCGCGAACCCGATAGGAAGCAGACGCGTCCCGCTCGCATCCGACGACGATCCGATAGCAACCAGCTCGCGTCCGTCGGTGTGCAGCTCAAGGTTCATCCGTTCATCTTGGCGGTCCGGTTTCAACAACCTGCAAACAAAAAGGTAACCCTAATTCTAAGAACATGAGAATTGAATTTGGATTGTTTGTAAAGATTGAAACCCTAAAATCTAATCCTTAAGATGAAAGCCATAGGATAATAGATCAAACCCTAAAGAGTAAATCGGAGCTCGAATAAGTCTGATCCCCTAAATACTAAATCGAGATTGATCCATTGATCAATTAAAATCATAACCTTAAAGGTTTTGAATCTCAAATCTAATTCATTTGATCAAAGATCAAAGTTTTCGAAATCCCCTAAACCCTAATTTGGAAAATTGGTTTTAATTTTTGATTTGAAACTTGAGTGTTTGATTGATCGCCTAGAACTATGATTGGGATTGTTTTAAACTTGAATCTGAATTGCTTATCTTGTTTAAACTGAAACCCTAAAAAACCTAGAAATCGAATTTGAAGTTGTGGCCGTATGACCTTGATACATTCTATGTTAATTGTTCTAGATCATATCTTGTGGCCTTGTGGCCTTGTTGCATTCATATCTGAACCTGATCACTACTGATTGATTGCAATTGAACTTAGAATATAATGTTAGGATTGTATTGAAACTAAAATCAAGTGGCCGCATGATTTGTTTCATTGCTTATAAGAGTTAAACCTATTTCACCCATTGGTCGTGAGGCATATACTTTGGCCGTGAGGCATTGTTTGAATGTTTAAAACTATAACCCTAAATCTCGTTTTAAATCCCTAAAGGCCTTGAAACCTTAAATCCCATATTGCTTAAAACTTGAAAGATTGATTTAAGGTTTAGGATTATTTACATATTGCATGAAAGATAGGTTACTAGATCATTTGATTCTGAAACCCTAAAATCTAGCCAGATATTACCAACCTTGAAATTGGTAAACCCTAATTAATATGAATTGTGTGGCCGTGGCTTTGTTAAGAATCATACCGAACGTCCGTGTGGCCTAATCGTTCCGATGCATTGCTCATACTCGCGGCCTTGTGCCCTTGATTGATAACTTGCTTGCAGCATGTGATAGAAAGCCGTGTGGCTTAATGCATCATAGCTTGGCTGTGTGGTCTAGTGAGACACCATATATGAATGGTCATGTGACCTTGTTTTCATATCTCATGAACCGATCTCTAGGATCGTTGTATCACATCAAAATGGCTGTGTGGCCTAAGCATCACATATAGACCTTTCATTCTCGACTTATCTCGCACCATGGTCGAGTAGTAAAGTGTTTTGGTCGAGAGACTTATGAAATCATATGCACTGATTATTTTGAACTGGTTGCATGAATTCTAAATCATGAATTGATTGATAATATGATTTTAGATGCCGAGATTTGAGCCCTTGGATTATGCCATTCTAAAACCCTCTGGAGAAAATTATCTAGAATGGGCAATGAACACTTCAGTTGTCCTGAAATCAAGAGGACTCGGTAGGAGTATCATTCAGGGTAATTATGCAACTGAAAGTGAAAAGTATAGGGCCATAACAATTATGCGCCATCATCTCACTGAGGATCTAAGAAATCAGTATCTAAATATTGAGAATCTTCGTGACCTTTGGACATAATTAAAATCCAGTTACACAATGGTGTTATTACCAAAGGCCATGCATGAATGGATGAGTCTCAGATTCCAGGACTGTGAGTCTGTGGATGAATATCATTTTACTTTGTCCGAAATCGTTTACAAACTGAGACTATGTGGTGAAGTGGTAACAGAGGAGGATTTACTGGAAAAGACCTTCCTCACAGCCGATCCAAGAGATCTATTGTTACAACATATCTATAGAGAAAAAGGTTTCACCACCTATAATGATCTGCTCTCATGCCTAGCTGAGCAGAGTAATCAGTTGCTAAAAAGAAAGAATGAGATGAGACATCCTGAAGAAAATAAGACTGATATGGATCAGGATGAATCCAAGGCAGCCGTGTCCAATGTAACTGATGGT
>NC_027748.1:23082634-23083755 GCF_000695525.1 Brassica oleracea var. oleracea | reverse complement strand
TGATAAAGAAATTGCCTAAAGGGCATTATAGTACGGGTATAGTAGCCTAGTAAGAAATCTATGGCAAAGGCATTGCCTAAATGGCATTATATACACCCAAGAATGTATGACCCATTGAGTTATAATAAAATGGTTTCCAAATATAAACAATGGGTAAAAGGAAACAAGTTCCTTCAGATTTAAAAAAGAAAGAAAACGCCTAAGACCCTTTAAGAAAGTGGTCAAGACTATACCTATGTAATCTACTGATCAAAACTATGCTACAGATCAGTATGATAAGAGGCAAGAGCCGTGGTGATCATACTGATATATCCCACGAAAATTATACACTTTATGGCAAGACCGGATTAGCCATCCTAGTCTAAACTTGATGCAAAGATTGATATTGAGAAGGCACAAAGAGTTATCCCATAAGATCTCACGTTGTGAAACATGTACACAAAGGGAAACTCATTAGGCTTTATTTTCCTAAGCATCACAAAATTATAGTATGTTCATGAGGAGGAGAGAGGATAAACCCGTGATCCATGATCACACATGATCAATACTACAAATTCGTGTACTACTATGGTCTATGACCATGCTATAAACGGCTCAGACGCAAAAGGCCATTACCTACAAAGGTTCGGCCGTATAACTCAGACTCTAAAGTCTATAAAGCTTAGGGACATCATGAATTACATGTATATAAAGTTAAGATGCATCAGGCCATATAAGTGAGCATAGATATTCCCATCTCAGATTGAATCCGGGTCATAAACCAGACATACACCATCTTAAGAGACTTTGAATAAACAACCACAGACATATGTGCCGTCTAAGTGTCTAAGATGGAACCCCGGAAGAGGATTGAGAATATATGTTGGATAAAAGTATGACTTTCTCCCACGAGTTTTAAAGAGACCTTGAGCCAAAAATGGGTGATCAGATTATGGACAAGTACACGGATTGCATGATCAATGAATCCGTCTATCCAACATTAAAAGGAGAAAGTTATAAGCTGGGTAAAGAATGAAAATAAAGAGTAAAGAATGATAAGAAACAGAATGGTATCAACCATCATTGTCTTGGCAAAGATCCTCGGATTAGAATTATAGACGTCCAAAGAAAGAAAAGATTAT
>NC_027748.1:23081463-23082476 GCF_000695525.1 Brassica oleracea var. oleracea | reverse complement strand
AAAGAGAAAGGTGCATAGAATACAAATCCGAGGTCATAAGGAAACCATACCATACATTGAGAAAAGGCTGCGCAGCTAAACATCTAATGTACCAAACCATGTAGTTTGGGACGCCAAGTTACTAGGTAACAAAGGTCCTGGATAATGAAATCTCAAATCGATTAGATCATGTCTGGAACACAATGGAACCATATATAAGTGTCGACACATAAAGATATATTCGTACATAAGAGAGTAGCACTTGAACATAAAGATATAAACGAGGATCAGAACCCACGAAAGAGTACTCATAAAGAATAAATATTAGATTGAAAAGATAAACGTGAGGTTTAAAGTATCTATAGATAAAGATAGGCGTATTGGCCACATACATATATACAGAAACGCCATCTGATATAAACCAGTGAAATAGATGGGTCTTGTGAGGGAAAAGAAACCGTGAGATATGGTACATGATCACGAGGTCTAAAGGTGTTCATGTTTCCTACTAACAACATTCGATCATAGCTTGTTACACAAGGATACTCACAGAGACCATGGAACAAATTATAAGGAGATAAACTCATACGTGGTGGATCCTGCTACATAATTTCGAAATTGACAAAGGTCTGGTCATAAGAAAGAAATTAGATTGAGATATAAAGATGTAGTAAGCAGCATATGGATCACTGGATAAAGGACATCATTGTTCCATTATATAAGGACAATCCAATTCAGTCCACATTTACAAAAGAAATTCAAAATTTCCTTGCGTTTAATTTATACTAAACCTAAAAAAGGTTAGTAGACTGATACAAGTTATCTATTAAATCTGTAACACTAGCATGAACCGACTAGATTGTAGTACGGGCTAGTAGAGACGAAAGATCAGCCATCAGGTTGCAATCCAACATCAGATCCCTTAAGTAAGGATCCGGCATAGCAGAACAGTTTGTTGCTGCTGTATAAGGCATCTACTTCCACAAGACTCTGTCATGAGGCTGAGAGGAGATGTTTAATCTATTCTTCTCAAT
>NC_027748.1:23056592-23081285 GCF_000695525.1 Brassica oleracea var. oleracea | reverse complement strand
GTCGACGGCCATAGTCCTACATGTCTGACCAAAGTATAAAGTGGTCGACATGAAAGGTTTACTTCTTGATCATGTACACACGATGTCAGAAGACATGAGAAAAGACCGGAAAGATCAAAATGGTCCAATTACAGTTCAGTAATAAACTTGGCCGATTTGATTACTCCCTTCCTGCACGTCCAGGAAAGATCATGCATCAGATGCATAGACTAAAGAACCTACACTGAGGTTCACATCATGGGGAGTAGTACGTGTTGTATTCGTTTTCCTTCATCATGGCTTTGTCCCACTGGGTTTTCCTGATAAGGTTTTAATGAGGCAACATTAAGCGTATTACAATCCCTAAATGGTTATGGCATCCAAGGGGGAGTGTTATAAATCAATTGATGGATGTCAATAACCGGTCCATACACTTTGAGAGAGAGAGAGAGGTGGCCGTGACCTTAGGAGAGAGAGAGAGAGACGGCTTATGCTTTGGAGAAAAAGAAACTCTATTTCTTTTTCCTTGTAATTGTTATCTTTCCATTATTATGTATTAGTAGTTTTCCTAATCCTAGCTGGTTTAGGTTTTTGGATATTTTTCTTTTCTATGTCTTGTAATCCTTATATAAAAGAACTCATGTTATGATTAATAATACACAAACAAATTCCTCATACTTTTACAACACGTTCCGCTTTTTTACTGTTTTGTGATTAGTGACTTTTTCAATTTTCATTCCACGTACACAAATACGCACCGCTTTTCATTCACCTATCGCAACCTCAAGATCTGGACCAGATATAGAAAATATATTCCCTATGTTCCCGAAAGTAAGATTTTCTAGATTTTTTTCTTGTTTCACAAAGATAGATTTTATATATTTTTAAAATACTTTTGTATGCTTTTATAAAAATTTAATTACAAATATTTGAATTGATTAGATTTAATTGGTGGAGAGTAATTGGAAAGTGTGTAAAAAATTAAATAATAAATTAAACTGTAAATATTTATTATATTCTTAATAAGCGTGAAATCTCTAAAAAAATTTGCTTTCGGGAATAGAGGGAGTAATAAATATGGCACTGAAAAACCAGTTAATTATTTTCACACTACATAAACTGTGATATACAAATTAAACAAAACAAAATATTATTGAAGCCTACAACCGGTGCGGGTGATTGATTTTAGAGATCAATCAAGCAATAATGTAAAGAGATGGCCAGAGCTTCCGTTTGATGAAGTGTATTAATCAGGCCGGAAAAGATGATACAAGTTTTTATTCTTGAAAAACAAAGAACATGTAGTCAACAATCTAAAATATGGTAGTCGTTCTGTCTCTTATCCCTCTTATGATATCTCCCTTTATAAAAATTCATTTCATTTTCCTTCTTCAAATTATCCTTTTTTTGTCACAAAATACCTTAAAATAGAGCCTAGAGGCCCAGTCCAAAAAAGGTCCATTACAAACATGAGTTTATGAGGACGGCTTTAGCTAAATCGTCTGCCTCCTAGTTGTTCTCCCTAGGAGTATAAAAAAAAGGCGATCGAAACAAATACAGAAGACAAATCATGGATGTCTTTGATGATTCCCAAAAATTCCTTCCTTTGTGTCTTGTTGTTGATTACTCCAATGAGCGTTAAGTTCTCAGAGCAGACCCAGAGATTCGAGATCCCTTGATTTACATCCATGTAAAGTCATTCCTTGATCGCCAGAGCTTCAGCGACCAACGGTGAATCAAAATAGTTGTGGACCGATGGTCCTTCCCTCACAGAAGTACTCGCTGCTTTGATTATGATCCAAGCTAGGCCTGACTTGTATCGAGTCGCGTCCCACGAAGCATCCGTCTTGCAGGTGGCGATCTGAAGATTGGGCTGAATTGATTCCCTGATTCTATTGATTTGTGTTCCGGTATGAGTCTTTTGGCTTTTAGAGACCGGCGATTGTGTCTCATTCCATTCCCTTGCTAACGCTAATCCTTTTGTTGCTATATCTTCAGGTTGTTCACTTTTCCCTTCAAAGATGAGTGTGTTTCGGTCCTTCTAAATAGACCAGAATACCCATGGGAGAATGGTGTTTGATACTTCAGTGGGGGGGGGGGAAGGCAGGTTGCTGAGCGAAAGTGTACCACCGTTGATCTGAAGTTATCTGTAACAGCTATGTGAACTACTTTTTTAGAGGTATGTTACTCCAGATCATTTTTTGCAAACGGATAACGAATAAGATATGAATAAGAGATTCAATTATCTTACATCTTGGGCATCTAATATCTTAGCTGATTCCTCCTTTTTGAAGGTTCTCGCCAAGGGACAAGGCGACTTGGATGATCGACCAGAGAATGACTTTCATCTTAGGTGAGCAGGAGATTGACAATACGTCCTTAATCCAGTTAAAATCCCCAATCGAGCTACTCAGGTAGAAATCTCTCAATTCTTTGTTTGTTCCTTCTTTTTTATTGGTCTTTCTTTTTTGCTAGGTCGGGTCAATTCGGGGTCCATATGGATATACTGTCCACTTCCAACACACTTCTAAACTCGTATAGTTCTAGTCAAATGAGTACGTTTACCAAAAATAAATAAACCACACAATCTTTCATCAACTAAGGATGCGTAAAAATGCCATAGTATTTGTAGAATACCTTGATGCCCGTAAAGAAATTTAGGAATCATATGACAACAGATGATAGAAGATAGGGAAAAAATAAGGGTGAGGTCTCATCAGCATGTTCTTGATTAAGACTTTTCCATGTATCCAATGCCATGATCTTGATCATTTCTTCGGCTTTAACTACAATTGCTTCAGTGGGAGCTGCTATCAGTATTGGAAACGTCTTCAGTTTTGGGTTTTTCTCTAACCGTAGCTATTGCATTGTTTACCCCAATGATGGCCTTTTTGATCTTATTCCTATTCTGATAGAAGAAAGAAGGTTTCATTCAGTCTCATGGCTCACGTGCAACCCCTCCCTGCTTCTCCATTCCCCCTCCCCCTTACCGTCCAAAACTCAGAGGCCGTATGGAGTATAGCCAAGTGGTAACGCACCGGTTTTTGGTACCGGCATGCAAATGTTCAAATCCTTTTACACCAGATTATGAACACCCGATCGGATCTGTCAAGAACGAGCTGACGACTACAAGGGAAGCTCTCATTAATTAGTTGATAAGGGGAAGCGGCGGATAGCAGTCCCTGAGCTAAGCCTTGGAAATCTAATGCCTTTCAAATCCTCCTAACCATTATCCTACTGCAACAATTCTTGCTAAGAAGAACGCCCACCCCTATCTGTTTGATAACAGTGTCCTCCTAGTTTGCTTGAAACAGATAATCTTGCCCAACTGAAACAAAAAAAAAGAGCGACTTATTGCATTGCTCTCACAAACTATTAATTTTATAAGAGAAGAAAGATCGTTAAAAAAAAAAACTTTTGGATTCGAGGCGGTTCCTTTTTCGTTTCCTTTACGAGTAAGAAAGTGGTTACGCTCGGGGAGTCGGGGACTTTCTTTTACTTTGGTTCGGGTCCACAAACCACTAAGATTTCAGGCTAAATCCTGAAGAAAGCTAGAAAGCGCTGTTTGATGAGCCTGCCTAGTATTAGTTAGTTGGTTAGGTAAAGGCTAACCAAACCAATGATGCTTAGATTTCCTAAATGAATAGATTATCGCAGAGGCTTTACATGGAGAAAGAAACGATATCCCATGGAAAATATTAAATTTTGATTTCTAAACTTAAGAATTCTTTAGATCTCATTTTGGTGATATTAAGAAGTGATTATAGGCACTTAATTATCTATTCCCCTTTCTACAGTATTTTGTGCTACTTTACTTTGGAGTTAATGAATTTTCTCATATCTAAGTATAACATATCTACAGAGAGTGAAAGGGATTCCTACATGCAGACTGAAAAGAAAAGGAAACGGGACAGGTGTGCACCAAAGCTCTGCGCTCTTGATGAAAAGAAATGTAAGGAATTCTTTTCAAAAGTGGGATAGAATACTCTGATAAGTTCGATTCCAGTTGGATGGTCAGATGAGTCCCAGTTGAAAAATTTCATCCTAGCTAGACTCCAACATCTAGATCTAACTTCTAAAACTACTAGCTACGTTCACATGCGAATATCCTTAGGGAACTCCTTATTCATTCAATTCAACAAGGGGCTCGGGGGAGAAAAGGAGAGCCAATGGCGAAACCAAAGAGAGAGGCGGCCTGGTGGTGACACAACGATACGATAGGTGAATTTAAGTAAGGCATCCTTGGATAATCTATATTATCTATCAATAGAAGTCTCTTCACCAAATGGTGATACCCATGCTTGAAGGGGAACCTTCAAAGCAGGATTTAAGTTCGATAGCTATACAATTCTGGGGAATCGGCGTGCAGGACCGTACAACAAAACTATGACCCATACAGTGGAAGCTCTGGTCCCACTAATTTACCTAAGAAGGTCTCCTTAACTTAATTAAATGCATGTCTTTTCTTTTGAAGGTTGGGGAACATACCGATGAAGATTATCTCTACCATACTACTACTAGGCAATATAGATGAACAATCCATGCCCACCCCGCCTCAGATCAGCAGGAGTCAGACACTGCATGGCTCATCCATCAGGTAAAGAAAGGCCAACAATAGAATACTTGTTATTTATGGATGTTTATTGCGGGAAGAGTTTCATCAAGAGAACAAGGAAATAAGGTATCTGCAGAAATAGGAGTTTACGGGTGTAGAAAGAATAAGGGAATCAATGTTGTCTATCGGAACAACTGGTTGGGCTACTCCTTGTTTGAGGAGTTAGTTTCTTGATTCTTTATCTTCGATATCTGCTCTTGAAATATTTTCAGTGCAAACTCTTCTCATACTATCAAGCCGGAATAACTCGATTGTGAGGAGAGGTTTAAATAACTCGTGGAACCTTATACTCTCCTTTATCAGTATCATTTCGTTGGACCTGTTATTTTTAAGAGATAGGGGCTACATTTTCTATTCATGCCGCTTTCTTTTTTGTATCGCTAAATAAGCAGGCTTCCGTCAAGCGGGGTCAGTCAAAGGGAAAGAAGAAGAGTGAGCGAAAAAGCAATGAGCTTACTCTTTAAGAATTGATTACTGTTGATGGCAGGGAACGGAAACCTTTCCCTTTCTAGTTGTGAAACTAACTCCATTATTTTATTAAGTGACAATAATTATAATACATTTTTATTATTTTGATTTAAATTATTTTATTCACAAACACATGTCTTTGAATTATGTTTTTGGCTACGTAATTTTTCACTGATTGGAACTAAAATAAAAATAAAAAATTAGTAAAAAAAATTAAACCGAACGCTTAAAAATATGCAAAACCCAGTTATTTTACATTTTTGATTTTACAATTGGCACAAAGTTAATGTTGATTAACTAATAAATAAAAATTCTGCACTATTATTATTATGGTAATATAATTAATAATGTGATGTATTGTTAAAGCAATATAATTAATGAAATTGTTAAACTGAGTGAAATATAGAAAGACAATTAATGTAATTATATAAATAAAATTACTAGTGTTACAAAAAAAAATTTAATAAAAAATTACTAAAAGTACACTATCCATGTTTCCAAACAATTCTCATTTATATTGCTATCCATGTTTCCAAACAATTATCGTTTATATTGTAATTTATGTTTCCAAATAGTACGAAAATGTACTTCAGTTTTAATAATATTAGATATAATGCACAAACACTACTTCAGAAACGTGTCTAGATTTACAATCATTCGCGTACCAAGGTTGTGTATTCAATCTATTGGTAAGCATGTTTTTTCGTGTGGACGACAATATTCTGGTTAAGACATGAGCATTCGAGTAGAGTGAGTTGTCTTTGAAGTGGATAGTTTGGTGCTTGCTTATATAATGTGTGGTTTCTTGGTGTGTAAGGCTCTAATCTCCTTGTCTTGGAGTGCCATGTGCCTTTTAAACACACAGTGCTTTTCATTTGAATAAACTGAAGAGTTTTTTTTAAATGACATGGGTAATAGGCGGTCCTTCTTATAGTAAAATAGGCACACCATAGGTAGAGTAATTTTCTTCAGTTTTACTGATTTGGAACTTACTATTATTGCAGATCCTGGTCGAACATTTGGAGACCTTATGCTAAGTCGGGTATAACAGATGAAATGCTAGATAGTTTGATAACCGGGAATGACTTCTAAGGGGTCGATGGACTGCCTCCCCTAACCGAGATTGAAAACTTGCCCCGTGACAAGAGTTGGAAGAAGTCATCAAGAGCTGAGATAGAGAACTCCAGATGCAAGAGGAAATCGTAAAATCACGGGTGGATGAAACAGGTAGAGCCTATAGAACCTGGAGAAGAAAATGCAGCATTTCTGGGGTGTGGATTGTACTTGGGAAAGGAGAGTTCCGTGTGTATTTATAGATTTGTGTGTTAAGGCTTTCTTTCAACGATGTGATACTTGCGACCAGGAGTGTAAAGCCGCCTTGGATCTTTGAGCAACTTTTGTTCTGGAACACATGTATCTTTCATGCACCTTATGCAGAGAAACATGGCAAATTGTAAACACAAAACCCATTACAAGGAAGCAAGAGTAAACAAACTAAACATATTTGTAAGTTAAAGAAAAAGTTTAATCAATAGTGAACCAAAAGCCAAAAGATGTCCCAAAAGAGCAGGAAAAACATATTAAGGACCATATTTCCGGACTGAGAATGTTGTAAGCTATTTTTGAAAGTTTCAAAAAGACAAGAACATAGTTCCACAAATACTTTAGATTCAACATTTGGAATGACTTAGGTCATTTGATGTATTTAGACACACTTGAAGCAAAACAGAGTTGATCACATCCGATACCTGACAGCTAAACTCAATGACATACACCTCGCAGGCGCAATAGCAAAACACCTTACTCTCTTTCTATCAATATTCCCCAACCTATCCGGATGACGAACCACTTACAAAGCCAACATTGTAGCTACACCAGAATGTCCAGCAAGTAAAACTCGGATACTTCACCACCAATTCTTTCAAAACTTTGCATTCCTCATCTTCAACAGCCCGTTGTGCACATATCCGGCCACCATCAAACTTCGTTTCCCTAAGCTTGTTATCTAAAAGCACAGCATATTCGCAACTCAGCCCCCGGATGGCAACAACGACATCTTTATGATCATGATTAAGATATAGTATATACGCTGGAGCACGACTCTGAGTGTCTTGATAAGTCTTCTTTAGAAACAAGCAAATTGCTTGATATGGGATTGCTTGTTTATCCCATATCCATATCCTTGTGGAGGCTCCCGTAGAGGAATTTGGATGTCATCTTCGTAAATCGATAAGATGTAGCGGCAAAAGGCAGAAACTCTCCGACAATCTTGACTGTCCTGACCAGCAGTGTAAAGATAGCGTTTGTAATCCCAACTTGCACAGCCAAGAGAGTAACAACATTCTAGAAGTGGGCAACAACCACATAGAATCGACATGAATAGGTTGGACTCACTCATACCATCATCATATAGCTATGAAACAAAGGTATAAACTTTAATTTTCAATCCGAGAAATTTTGTAACTTTAGTACACGCTGAACTAAAAATTACAAAAAGTAACCAAATTTTGTTTTTTAAGAACAAAATTATCCACTATGAACTTGCTCGTCTCTGATTGTTCTTTTTTTTTAGTTTGTTTCTTTTATCCCATCTTGGTGAGAGCAATTTGGTCAAGGTGCAATTATTGTGTGGTGCCTTAAGTGTTTGTACTTCTGTTCCACGTTGAAAAGTCTCCAACTTTCTCCAAAGTCTTTACACAAGACCAGCTTCAGAGCTTCCACCCCTTCTGCTAAAGCTCCATCAATCTTTTCCCACAAACACAGAAGAGATGCAAAAAAAAAAAAGAGAGATCATTTCCTAGTGTTTGATTTAAACCACAACGTTTCAATGTCTATAAATGCTCAAAAAGACTTTTACCCGTTCACGAGCTAGCATGCTGAACTTCTGTAACAAGAACGCCTTTGGATCCATTTGTCCAGGAGGCTTCCCAATTCCTTTTAACATTAATTAGTAGATGATAAGAACAACAAGAGCTCGATTTAGAACCCAAATATCAGAGAAATAATGTTAAGTTACAAGAGAGGGTCCAAACTAACCGATTCGTAGCCTTGCAAATTCCTTATTGCCTCGGAAATGGTGCATTACTGATTTTAACCTGAGAAGAACACAAGCAAGTATATACATAACAGTTTTCAATAGAATGATTCACATATTATAATGGTCTAAGTTAAGCAAGTTACTGATGAACTCTGTTTTACACATGGCCACACAGCCTATATAAAATAAAAATGTGACACACATACATACCCGTTGTGACAGCCATGGCCTCCTTTTTCTTGAAGACGAAGAACACCACATGGCAATTGTGTGTCATCATGCACCTACATCACCACAGCAACAATGAAATTAAGTGTCTTCTGCGGGAAAAAAAAAGATTGCAAGAATGGGTAGGGGCTTGAGAGACAGAAAGAGTAATAGGATTTACCACAAGCACACGATTGAGAGGTAGCTTGTAATAAGCCGCGAGAGGTCCACTCTGATCAGTTTCAGGAGAGGTGGAGTTAGTACGAAAAGCAATAGATTCTTATGACCCATACATCTCTTTCAAAACTACTAAAACTATCACACATGAAAGCTTCTTATCGACCTCTAACATGTTTATCAAAAAATATATATAAAATATCTAACCTTGGTTTAAATATCAATGGATGAAACACATAGATGATGTTCAAGAATATGTTTGGTACAAGAAGAGACCACTTTAAAGCCTGACGAATCATTCAGGTTTCATCTACTTTTCTACTTAACCTGGATCTCGCAAATTTGATATGCTGCCAAGATGCAATAGTTTACACATGAATAGGGAGAAGCAAAATTACTGATTCACCGCTCAAGTTCATGTAAGTTTGCGGCTTTGCCAGGATAACAGGGAGATCGCCCACGAAACCTGACAGAAGGACAAGAAAAAATTAGACGCCCTCCTTAATGCAAACATCAAACTAACAGAGTTATTTGTTCATACATGTTATGGGATAATACCTTGTCCCATTATAGCCTTGAAATTTAGCAGGTTCATCTGAATCCCCACTGACTCAGCAAAAACATCTATCATCTCGAACCCAATCTGCAACATAGTAGCCAAACAAGAGCAGCCATCTTGAGAATCAACGCAGGCAGATCCAAGTTGTTTAAATAACTTTAAGGACTAAAACATGTGTGGGTACATTGTGTCTAGTGCCATTGTATTTGTCGCCAGGATTTCCCAATCCGAGAAAGAGCCATGGCTGCTGAACAGAAGTGCAGTAGCAACGCCTTGACAACTTGCTAAGCATCATAGCTCAAGGATTCAAAGTTGAAATCTTCTCCAAGTTTAAATACTTCAAATTTGATTGATCTGTGTAAATATCAATGTTGAGCTATTTACATGGAACCATTCACATCCACAACGCAACAGCAGAATCAGTATACTTGTGGCATAGTAAAGAAGCTAAAACTTAGTCGCAGTTCATTTCAAACAACCAACAAACTAATCATCAGCAAGAGTGGTAATCATAATGTTCAAATCAAACAAAAAAAAAAAGCATTAAGCAGGTCGAGAGAAACATAATAGTGCAAAACAAAGACACTTCTGATACAGCTAATAGCTAAATGATAGAACAAGCGAAAACAGAAACTAGTAACATGGCAAGGATTTGGAGACCACAACCATAGTAAAGTGAGACTTCAAGAGTTAGCAACCAATCTCAAATCTCAGGAATATATCTCTATTGAACATAAATAAGGAATCAAATTGTATTTTGCAGTGGTCGAACATTTGAAAGAAACTTCAAAGGGCGATTACTTGGATTAATAAGCCAAAACAGACAACAACAAATCAAATAATTGGATTATCAAAGAGTTTTCCCGAGTAAAAAAACAAAAGAAAAGGGTTGGATTTTACCAGATAACCATTGGATTGTTGTTCCATTGTCGTTGATAAATCATTCACTTGATTCGTTCAGCGAAGTCACAAAAAACCTTTGGGAAGAGGAGGAGGAACAAGAGAAAGAAGGTGGTGGTCAGGTACTCGGTTGGATTGTTGTTTCCTTTGGTTTAAAATTGAACCAAAAAGGCTTTCTTTCTTTAATGGGCTATTATTGCGGCCCAGCTCGTAGAAGTGATATAGCTATTAGGGTTTTAGGTATTTATAACCGAATCAGCAAACAACAAGCCCTCGTCACATTTCTCTCGTCTCGCCGCAACCTTTTCTCTGACATTCATGTGAGTTACTCTTCGTTCTTCTCTGTGAATTTTTATTGCTGTTAAGACCTAATCTCTAGAATTACGCGGCCCTGACATCGCATTGATCGGTTTTCTCTCAGTTTCAACTTAAGTGTCCCGCCACTCCTTTGTTTCGTTTACTGTACTGGTTTAATCGTTTCGTTGATTTGTTGTCTATTTTGCCTAAGTGGTTAGTGAAAGTATTGCCATTTTATGTTTTTTTTTTTTTGGTATCTCCATAAGGAGATTTGAGATTCGTTGCTCGCTTCCATCCTTGCTTTTTTCTTATCTGTTTCTATTTTAGCGTATTTCAGAGATGGCTTAGCTTTGCAGTGTGAAATTTCATTAATATAATTTCTCATTGTCTAACTCTTGCTGATGATTTACTAAAAATTGCAGCTGAGTTGAAGAAATGAAGCACAACAATGTCATCCCCAATGGTCATTTCAAGAAGCACTGGCAGAACTATGTCAAGACTTGGTTCAACCAGCCTGCCAGGAAAACCAGGAGAAGAGTTGGTTAGTATTCAATAACGTTATGTGCTATGTTGTATTTTACTTGAACATGTGTTTGTTTTATGCTTTACTCAGCGAGACAAAAGAAGGCTGTGAAGATCTTCCCCCGTCCTACTGCTGGACCTCTTCGCCCTGTTGTACACGGTCAGACTCTTAAGTACAACATGAAGGTCAGAACCGGTAAAGGTTTCACTCTTGAAGAGCTCAAGGTATTTTTGTCTATCTTTTTCTTTGTGAGATATTTGTTTGTAATCTTTACTTCTCTTTTCTCTTTGTCTTCAGGCTGCTGGAATCCCCAAGAAGTTGGCACCAACCATTGGTATCTCTGTTGACCATCGCCGCAAGAACAGATCTCTCGAGGGTCTTCAGTCCAATGTCCAGAGGCTCAAAACCTACAAGGCTAAGTTGGTCATCTTCCCGCGTCGTGCCAGGAAGGTCAAGGTATTACTCTCCAAACGACAATCTTCCTGTTCTTTTAGATTAGACTTTACATCTGTGCTCATGGGTTTTTATTACTTTTGAGACGACAACCTTTTGCTCAAGACTCTTCTTTTTCTATTTCTTTTGTGTCAGGCTGGTGATTCTACTGCAGAAGAGTTGGCCAATGCCACTCAAGTCCAAGGGGACTACATGCCTATTGTCCGTGAGAAGCCAACAATGGAGCTTGTGAAGCTGACCTCTGAGATGAATTCAGTCAAGGCTTTTGACAAGATCCGTCTGGAGCGCACAAACAAGAGACATACCGGTGCTAGAGCCAAGAGAGCTGCTGATGCTGAGAAAGAAGAGAAGAAGTGAGAGAAGCACTTTATCTCTTGTCAACGTTTGAATCATTTTTTTTTTTGTGTATCAGACTCTGTTTTGTTTCTACTTCAGAGCTTTATCCTTCAAAGATTTTGCTGCTACTTGGTTTATCTGGATTTAAGGAAAAGAAATCATTTTTCACATCTATCTACTTCAAACTCATATCTTGCTCTACCATCTTAAGCGTCCTCTCTCTCCCTCTGAATACTCTTTAAGTTAAATAAAGTATTACATTTCATCCAACATTTCTTTCGACACAATCACATTAGTTGTTGATGCATTGTGTGGAATTTGGATTCATTAATTAACGTTAGTATTCACATAATTCAGATTCTTTAGCTACAAGAAGGTGCGTGTCTAGATGCAAAACAAACAGTTTCTGTATCGTTTTGTTCAAGTTTCAGAAGCTATAAGGTCTTGGCGCAGGCTAGATTCGTCTTCCTCTTCAACCACCATCCATGGCAATATAGGTCCCTGTTAAAACCACATAGACATTAACGCTCTTTTTGGATAAGATCAAAGCAGCATGCACTTGAATGTTTTGATTATTTGTTTTACCTTGCCTTCACGTATGACCTTGGGATATGGTCCTGTCATATCAACAATGGTTGATGGTTCAGCCACTCGAACACCTCCATCTACCAGAAAATCCAGACCCTGTAGAAAGAAAACTGAAAATGAGACTAGAGCAAGCAGAGAGCTTGTTTAGTCAAAATAGAGAGCAGCTATATGTACCTCTGGTCCATATGTGTCACCAATTATGGTTGGATCAATCATCCATTCGTTTTCTTTTGGCCCTTTCACACTGTCATTAATCATACATATTAATTACCACTCTATACACAAATGTAAATGATTGGGATAAAGAAGGAACCAACCTGGTGCAAATCAAAGGGGCATCCATGGCCTTCAGAATAGCTTGGCAGGCAGCATCATCTGATATGCGTACACCCACATTCTTCCTCGAAGCGTATTTCACACTTGTCGTTCCATACCCTACGCATTGTTTAGGTAACTCCTTGCTTGCAGTCAAGATGAAGGTGTACTGCGCAAAACATACGCCATCATGTTAATGGACAGATGAAAACTGTTTGGATATTTTGCTTATACAAGAGTCATGGAGTATCTCACAGGTCCAGGCAAGCATTGCTTGACAGCACGGAAAACGTTAGCATGACCATGACCGTCACCACGAGGGAACCCCATTGTGTATGCGTCTATGTCCCTTAAGGAACGGCATAAGATACTAAGTGGCTGCATCATGCCAAGAAAAAAAAAACAAAGAGTTAGCCCACAACCTATGTACAAGTCCATTTTGCAGCTAGTATCTATGTTCATGGTCCTGACCTTGGAAGATTCAATCTTTTTAATCCTACAGCGACAAAACGGACCACACAGGGTATATGTTAGGTAATAGAATCGATTCGGAAGTAAAGTACACACACTCTTTTAACACAGAAAGGACTAACCTTCGGAGACGTTCTACAGCGGAATGGTTCTTACAGTCACAAACTATTGCATACACTGTATCAGTGGGGATAACACCAACGGCTCCTTGTTTGAGAAGCTCAATAACAGGTTCGAGTTTCCACGAATCAGCACCTGAAGGGTCCACCTCTATTGACACAAACTCCCCCTCCTTTGTGAATCGAGGAGTAGAGTATTTGAGACGCTTAGGGCTTCTCTTTGCCGACGCCATCGAAACATTTCGCCTCCGTGGAGTGAAAGAGGCGAAGCTCGGAAGCGTTGGGATACGGCGGTGAGTTGACGGGAAAGGAAGACGCATCGCCATGTCGCCGCCGTGAAAAGAATCCAACTTTCAGAGAGAGAATATACGAAAAAGGCTCATCTTTGGGCCTTAATTGGATGGACTCTGTTTTAGCCTCACAGACCATATCAATCACTTTTATCATGTTACTATTTTTAACTCAAAACTGTGTTTTAAAACGAAGATTCTCGACAAGATGTGTACACTTATTAATAAAGAGTCAAGGATACAAAGACTCTGTAACAGAGATAAATAGAACTTTGTCTTCAAGAAAAGGAGGAACCTACAAACGTCTCCTCTCTCTCACATTCATACGTTTCATCTGTCGCTTACTAGAAAGATAAGACCCTAAACCGATGATACCCGCATCAACGAGTCTGGTATCACCGCTTATCTCTACTTTCATAGCATCTTCAAGAAACCTTCGGATCTTTTCAGAGTCATCTTCTTTACAGACAATAGGAATTATCATTTCCCAAGTGTCTGAATGCAATGCATCCCCATTCTTCATCACGAGCTCCACCACATCACATGCTTCTTCTACTTTCCCAAAGCTGCAAAACCCTTTCACCAAACAATTTGAAACCGAAAAATGAGGAGAAAACCCATTCGATATCATCTCTTGTAGATACTTCTTGCCTTCCTCAAACATTCCTTGACCACACAATCCCCCAATCAATGTCCTATACGAGACCGAATCGGGTGAGCAACAGCTAGACGACATATCCTCGAGAACCTTCCTAGCATCCATAGCACGACCTTGTCTACAAAACCCGAGAATCATCGTGTTGTAGTGAACAATATCAGGGTTGCAACCTTTTAACTTCATCCTACATAGAAGCTTATAAGCCTCTCTAAGCTGTGTTTTCCTACACAAACTATTCAACAATGTAGTGTAACTCAACCTATCGGGCACAAACCCTTTATTCAACATATCTTCAAGTAACTCCGTGGCACCATTCACTTGTCCTTTCCTGCAAAACCCTTGTATCAGAATCCTATAAGACTCTACATCAGGGACAACATCTCTCTCAAGCATTTTGCCGAACAACTTGTATGCAATACTCAAGTCATCGTTCAAACAAAAGGCTCGCATCAATACGTTGTATGTTCTCGTGTTGGGCATCACCCCGTGAAGCCGTGCGCTCTTGAAAAGCACTAAAGCTTTCTGGAGATAACCTCTATGGCTTACGAGGACCTCGAGGATCCGATTCAGATGCTTGGGTTGTGGAGTGAAATTGAACTCGATCATTTTATAAAACGTCTTGAAAGCTTTCTCAGGTAACTTTGCTTCTGCGTAGACTTTGATAAGATACGTGAAAAGCTCTCCGGTGACTGGGTATCCACTCGATCTGTGCTTGGCGAGAACGTCGTCGATGAGATTGAAGTGCCTCGAACGGCCGAGTTTGAGGATGAGGACGAGGTGAGAAGATTGAGAGTGGCGGAAATTGGGATGTTGTGAGGCGTAATCGAAGATCTCTTTCGCGAGGAGAGGATCCGATTGCGAAGCTATGAGCTTTTGAATCCGGGTCGGAGACCCAAATGGGGATTTAGGGTTCCGGTTTGGTATAATGGGTTCATGGGTATTGTTTTCAGATGAAGATGATGAAGAAGAGAATAGAAAACGGGAGAATATAAAGATTGGAGAAGTCAGGTAACGAGACACGGCGGAGGAGTCGTTGATCGGCCGGCGAATCATTGGTCTGCGTTTTTCATAGTCAGCCGTTAGAAATCATGGCGGAGTATTTAATTGTTTTATGGGTTTACATTTAGGCCCATTAAGGTGAGACTTGAAAGGCTTCTTTCGAACATTTTTAATTTTAATTAAGGACTCGATTATTTAATCTTGTCCATTTTCGTTTTCTTACTAAGGCCAAGTTACTACAAATTACAATGTACCAATAAGTAGAAAAAAAAAAGAAAAATTGGTAAAATATTCCCTATTGAGAATAGATTTGTCTCTATATACTTTTGTATTAATTTGTCAATATTTGACACAATTACCCTTATATTAATAAAAATAATTATTGAAAATTATATATAAACTCAAAAAATATTTAAAAAATCTATAAACTTATGTGAATTTTTAACATGTTTAATTTACAAAAACTAAATTCAAAAAAAAATATATTTGCTGATTTAGGTTTTCTAGAACATATATTATAACCATTTTTACAAGGATATAATGTATATTCAAACTTTTCTTCTACATTTTAGAGATTATTATACATATTGTAATGTTTCTCAATGATCTAACTAAATATAGAATACATCAACCTATGTTCTAACCGTAGTTCTTTGTTATTCATAACATATATTACATATTGTAGGTTTTTCATTACGTTTTAGAAAAACATAGAAAGCGTTAATTTATGATCTATTATTTACTCTACTATCTGTATTAAATAAACACAACTAATTATTACATGTATGTTATGTTTTAACGGGGTTATAATTTATATTCTAACCATATGTCGTCGTTTTACTTAGTTTAAAACATGTATTATATATTTTTGGTTTATTCTTTTTTTTTTAATCTGAGAAAAATTAAGAAACAATCGTAACTGATTTTATTTAAACTTATTTGTACAAATTTTCAATTAAGAATATATAATTTTTATAAAATTACATAGTTGTTATTTTGGTAATATTTTGATGTTATATATAATGTAATTAATATATGTATTGGACTGATATACAATTAATAAATTATAGTTAAGGTGTTTTGTTATGTTTTTTACTTATATTTAAATAAATTTTATATTTTTTCAAAGGTTTAATGTTATATACAATATATATATATTTAACTTTTCTTGTTTTATATTTTACTTATATTAATCTCATAATTTTAATTTTAGTTTTATATGGTTTACGTTTATTACGATTTCCTTATATAAAGTTAAAATATTAAATTAAATTATATTCTGATGGATATATGTTTATATTTGATTATTTTAAAAATAAAGAATTGATTATATATTATCATATACTAAAAATATTGTATAAATTACAAAAATAAAAATCCGAAATTAAATTATATTTAAATGAATATATTTTTAAATTTTACTAAATATAGAATTGATTATGTATTATACATATGTTTTAAATATTGTACAAATTACATAAATTATTAGTTTGATAAATAAACAAAACATAAACTACATAAATGTTAGACATTAAACAAACTGTAATTTATAAATTAAATTAGAGGATTATAAGGTCCTCTGCATCTTGGCGCTGTAATTCAATATTTGACACAATTACTCTGAATAGCCAATTTCTCCTAGAAGAAACGAGTCTTCAACTGGTAAAATTTCGTGACTGGTAGATTATAGATTATAAAATTTAGCTGCAAAAAAAAAATCCATAACAAAATTTTTTAGTGAATGAAAAAGTAAAATTTACCAAATCATCTAAATGAATTATTGTTATACTAATATTTTATAAGTTGAAAAAATATACTGATATATTATAAAAATTATATTAATACTATTAGAAAACTAACACAAGAAATGTGGTAAAACACTGTATATTTATTTAGGTTTTTTTTCAAATATGATCTAAAATTTCAAGTCAAACACAAAAATAATCCATGTTTTTTTTGAAACTTTATTTTTCCCTATTCATCCTAGAAGTTCGAGTTATTCACGAAAATGCCATTACATTTTTTTTTTTTTGAAAATGATTATTTTCCCTTATCATCCTTATATTCACCAATTATTTACAATATTGTCATTACCATCAATACATTAACCACCATGAACAACCAATTTGAAGCTCTTACTACACCAAAGTTTCGATTTTTACACTTCATATCTCATAATTATGCACACAAATCACATCTCTTTCACCCTCTCTTCAAATTCATCCAAAAAAACTAAGATTTTGATTCCAAGCTTTGTAAGGTTCATAGAGACATTGAAGCTCATGATTCGTGGTCATTAACGACTTGGTAGATTTTGTAGTGAAGTTCTGTGTGCTTAGAAAAGCAAAGCAAGTAATCTCACAGACTCAAAGTATGAAATAATTTTTTTTCTCACATCTGTTCGCGAAGACTTTCAGAAGACTTCACTAGATGTGTTTTCCATCAAGAAGACTTCACTAGAAGTCTTCTAACTTTCCTTTATTAAGAAAAACAAAACCGAAAATCCCAGAGAAGACTTCTCGAATAAATATGTTAGTTTTGCAATTGACTGAAGTTTGTCAGAAATTTGACTTTTTATAGATGATTTCTCGGGAAGTCTTCTCGGGAGAAACTTCTATAGAAGTCTTCTGAAAGTTTTCCCGAAGTCTTTTCACTATCGAAAGAAGTCTGCGTGAGTTACTTTTGCAAATGAAAAATAATAGTGAAACATTTAATATTAATGAGAAGACTTCTTGAGAAGTCTTCTCAAATTTTATTTTGGGTTTTGGTCAAACATTTGGTTACAAGAAAAGACTTCTATAGAAGTCTTCCGACGGAAGACTTCTAGAGAAGTCTTCTCTGGAAAAGTCAAATATAGTCAATTGAAAAAGTATTTCAGGTAGACTTCTTGCGGCATTGAAAAGACTTTCAGAAGACTTCTATAGAAGTTTTCTCCGACTTCTATAGAAGTTTTCTCCGAGAAGTCTTCTACAAAAAGTCAAGTTTCTCACAAACTTCAGTCAATTGCAAAGCTAACTTGTTTATCCGAGAAGACTTCTCAAGATGTCTTCTCTGGCATTTTCGAGAATTTTTCAAATTTAAAATTAAGCCAATATTTACAAATGGAGACTTCTCAAGATGTCTTGTAGAGTAGACTTCTTAAGAAGTCTTCCTTCATAAATTTGCAATTGCAAAAATGACATAAATATAAGACTTCTTAAAGTCTTATACGTTAATGTTTAATAAACTTTCATTTTCTGTACAGTTAAAATGACTTTTAAATATTTTTTTATTAATTCATGTGTATTAGTCAATATTAGGGCTCTTGGATGAAATTCATAACTTATTTGGTGATAATTATGAGATTTCAAATATTTATGTTTATTAATATTTCTAGCTAATCCGAAAACTCTTCTAGAGATAAGTCTTCTACGTTAGATTTTCAAGAGTGTTAAGTAACTTCAAGGTATGTTTTTAACTTTCAAAAGTGTTAAGTAACTTCAAAAATATCAAGTCATGTGGTTTAATGTGTCTTTTTAGATTATAAGGTATAATTTTTAACTTACATAAGATCTAAAATTTCAACTTTCACTTAAAATTCAAGTTTGATCTTTTGTGAATTTGACTAAGTTTTCTTGTGAAGTCTTCTCTCTTAGTTTTAGCAAATTTGACTAAGTTTTTGTGTTGTTTTGTTTTCTTATGAGTGGGTAGGACCGTTAAACAAATTTCTTGGTATGTTGTATCAATAATTTCAATAATGTCAAGTACTTTGAAAAAAACATGAATATATATACCAAATTCTTTTGAATTACATCTCTTCAAGTTTACAAAAGAATTCAAAACTAAAATAGTACACATACAAATCGTAAAACATACCATAAACAAAACTATTACACATGGAGCTAGATATCATTCCTCAACATAGATAAGCTTGGAATCCACTTGACATCATTCCTTTGTACCACTTTGGGCAGAAGACTTCTGAAGACTTCCCGAAGACTTCGTGGAAAGTCTTCTAGCATAAAATACATTAGAATACTTCCCAAGAAGTCTTTCAAGAGTCTTCCAAGAGTCTTCCAAGAGTCTTCTGAAAAGTCTTCCAAAGTTTGCCTCAGATCTGAAAAAATCTGCTTATTCAAAAGAATTCAAATGGCTTCAAAACAAAGAAAACTTCAAAAATAAATTATTTATGTTTAAATAATAAACAAAACAATCACATTAGGTTGAATCTATAAATTTTTAGAATCTAATATATAAAACACACAAAATACATATCCAAATTTGTATCACTTTGGGCATAAGACTTTGTAAAGACTTCGTGGGAAGTCTTCTAGCATAAATTGCATTAGAAGATTTCCCAAGAAGTCTTCCGAGAGTCTTTTGAAAAGTTTTCCAAAGTGTGATTCAGATCTGAAAAATCTGCATATTCAAAAATAATCAAATTGTTTCAAAACAGAGAAAACTTCAAAAATAAAACTTTTATACTTAAATAATAAACAAAACAATCAAACAATGTTGAATTTATAACTCTTTAGAATCTAATTTATAAACACACACAAAATACATATCAAAAATATGTACCATTTTGGACTGAAGACTTCATGGGACATCTTCTAGCAAAAAATGCATTATAAGACTTGCCTAAAGTCTTCTGAGAAGTCTTTTAAAGTCTGTTTCAGATCTAAAAAATCTGCAAATTCAAAAACATTCAAATGACTTCAAAACAGAGAAAAACTTCAAAAATATAATTTTTTGCTTAAATAATAACCAAAACAATCATATTAAGTTGAATCTATAGCATTTTAGAATATAATATATAAAACACACAACAATACATATCCAAAATTTATAGACCTACCTTTGAAGGAGTGAAAGATGAGAACCGTGTAATGAAAAATCTGGAAAAAAAAAGATAAATTAGTGAGAAGACATAAGAAAAAAATGAGTAATGGATTTACAGTTTGGTGTTTTGAAGTTCACAGAGATTAGAGAGAGGTTGGAGAGTTTTAGAGTGAAAAATATTACATTTTTACTGCAGGCATTTGAGAGGAATGAAGAAAATGTGAAAAATTTCTTTATATATGGAGACAAAAGTTCCAACTAGGTTCAATATTTTCGATACAGAAGACTTCCCAAGAAGTCTTCTAGACCCTAAAATCAAATACATGAGAAGACTTCTGGAAGACTTCGCTTTGGGCGGAAAACTAAAATTCTACTAAAATTTAGGCGGAAATATGTCAGAAGACTTCTTCAGAAATCTTCTGGAAGTCTGCCTGAGAAGTCTTCTAGAAGTTTTTCAAACTATAACCTAATCAAATAACTAACTAAATAGAAAAAAATAATTCATTAAACTTAAAATCAACTTATATAGCGTTTAATACACAAAACTAAACACATGTATGTCAATTTTTTTAAGTTAGGATTCTAAAATCAAACCCTAAATACAAACAATACTATAACATATGTTACTAAACCCTAAACCAAAGTCTTTTTAGAGACTTCCAGACCTTATAATCAAATAACTAAGCAAAAACACTTCCTTAAACTTAAAAGAAATTTGTTTAAATCAAGTAATTAGATAGTCAAACTTTAAAAAAAAATTAAAAAAATAATATTTTAAAATCTAACCCTAAAAATACCAACAATACTATAATATATGTTACCAAACCCTAAACCGAAGGCTATCATGACTCAATCTACATTCATTTATCTATGTTAAAAATAATTCAATTTCAGTAAAATTAAATTTTCATCATTTAGAAATGTTTATTAATTACTTTTAAGATCTAACTAGAGATTGACCCGCGCACCCGCGCATGTATTGGTTCTTACATTTTTATACAATGATATTTGTTTTACGTAATTAGTGTTATATATTTTAGATAATTAGTGTTATATATTTTAGATGTGTCTTGATATAAAATTATAAATAATTGTATTCAAAAGACCTGGATCAAATCGAGTAATATGGTTATTTTGGTACAAATATCCGAACCCGTTTCAGATACATTTTTTATTTAGATATTTTTAGATTTCTATACATCATAACCGAACTCATCCATACCCAGAAGGACCTAATTCAAAACCCGCATATAAATTTATAATATTCAAGCGGAGCCTAATTTCAAAAAAAAAAAAATGATAACCGAGAGGAACAACATGTACTCAAATAGATAGCCAATGTTCATGACAAACTGATTTTATAAACTAATAAAAAGGACTATTTATATGTGTTTCACTAAATTATGTGAATAAAAAGAGTTTTTTATTTAGTAAAATAATTATATGAAGTGAAAAATTAAGTGACAATAAATGTAATACATTATTTTACTATTTTGATTTAAGTTATTATTTTATTCACAAACATGTCTTTGAATTATGTTTTAGGCTACGTAATTTTCCACCGAAAACTAAAATAAAAAAGTTTTAGTAAACAAACTAAACCGAACGTTTAACCATATGCAAAACCCAGTTATTTTACCTTTTTGATTTTATAATTGGCGCAAAGTTAATGTTAAAAACGAAAAAATAAAAATATGCACTATTTTTATTATGGTAATATAATTAATGATGTGATGTATTGTTAAGTTAATATAATTAATGAAATTATTAAAATGAATGAAATGTAGAAAGACAATTAATGAAATTATATTAATAAAATACTAAAAGGACAGAATAGTTTGTTTTAAAATTGTTATCCATGTTTTTAAACAATTCTCATTTATACTACTATTCATGCTTCCAAACAACTTCAAAAAGTACTCTAGTTTTAATAATATAGACTAGATTTTGACAAATTGTTTAAAAAATATGATGCTATTTGTTTTTATGTCACTATTTAGGGTTGGACAAAAAACTCGAATTTGAAGAACCGAACTGATCCCAATCCGAATAAATATTACCAAATTCGAACCGAAATTGATTAAACATCTGAATTTTACAAAATTTTGGTATTTGAAGAACTGAAACCTAATCCGATCCTAACCAAAGTATTTTGGATATCCAAAATAGGTTTATATACTTATATATTTTAATTATTTTTAGATTTAATATATATAAAAACATCCAGAATATATATGATACTTTTAAGTTCATTTAAATACTTGAAAATATATACAAATAATCAAACCTAAATATCTAAATAGTTAAACTATACTCAAAACTCCAAAAATACTTAAATAATTATTAATTCTCTATCCAAATATTTAAACCAAACCAATTTATATGTTAAGTTAGGTACTCTGACATATGTTATTCAAATTTATATGTAATATATTCTATTGTTTATAGATTTTTTTAAAAATTAAAGCATATAATAAATTTTAAAAATAATTTAAATTGATTATCCAAATCCGAACTGAATCCTCAAAGATCTGAACCGAACACAAAATCCCAAACAAACCCGAAAATGAACCTGAACGTCCACCCCTAATCACTATTATATATCATATATGTGTCATCATAGGTTAAAAAAATATGTGTTATCATATAATTAATAATATTTTATACGTACAATCATATAAATAATCACATATATTATATTTTAAAATTTCAATGTTGAAATATAAAACCATAATTTAAGTTGGTGTTTGAAATTGGGCTTTGTATTGTATTTTTCTTATATATAATAAAAACATATGTATAATAGTTATTGGAAAATATGTTAGTAAACATCAATTTTCGAATATTGTATATTTTTGAATGAATTTGTGATATAAATCAATTTTAAACTATTATTTTGATTTGAATATGTATATCAAGTAACATAAACCCATTACTTTCTCCATGTAATGGACTTCCAATTTTTTTAATAGCATAAACCCATTACTTTTTTTTCTCTAACTTACTGTTATTCATGTTTCCAAACAACATTATATTTATTTTTTACTACTATTCATGTTTTCAAACAAATAGTAAAGACAATTCTACTTTAATAAGATAGATACGTGAGAAGACTTCCCGTAGAATACTTTTGGAAGACTTCGATTTAGGCGGGAAACCAAAATTCTTTTAATTTAGGCGGGAACCCTAAATTCTACTAAAATGTAGGTAAAATATGTCAGAAGACTTCTTGGAAATTCTTCTGTGAATCTTCCAGACCCTATAATCAAATAACTAAACAAAAAAAACTTCCTTAAACTTTTAAGATACTTGGACAATGTTTAAATCAGATTATTAGATAGTCACTAAACACATATATGCTAACAAAAAAAATTTAAAAACAAAAGATAAGATTTCAAAATCTAACCCTAAATATACCAACAATGTTATAACATATGTTACCAAACCCTAAACTCAGGACTATCATGAGTTAATCTTCTTTCACTCATCTATATTGAAAACAATTTAATTTTAGTAAAACTAAATTTACATCATTTAGAAATGTTTATTATTATATAATTTTAATTTTTTTCTCATCAAAATTATTTTTATAAAAAATTTAAATTATTTTTAAGATCTACTGAACAAGAAGACTTACGCGGAGGGTTATAATGGTAAAACTCAATACATGTTTTTTCTTTATAAGGATGTTGTTGTAATTTCATTAATCTTTTGGATTACTTTTGCATTTGATTGAATTTGGGATATACTTTTGTATTCAAAATCAAGTTCCGAGTCATTTTTGGCTATTTTCCCTATTTATTTTTAATATATTTGTTATACACAACAATTTAGTGATGATGTGAAACCCAAACTATAATTTTCTTTATTTTATAAAAAATTAATTTATAAAAAAGTTAGTTGTTTAAATGATATATTATTAGTCAATAACAAAATAATGTAAAACATTTATTTAAAGTCAATCATTCTAATTGGTAAAAAGGCAATTCTGTTGTAAACTTAAGGATTTAGAACTGTAAGTTTCTGTATATTATTAGTGAATAAGTGTTCCCTTTATATAGGAGTTACAAGAGAGATAAATGAAAATACAATAATAGGAAAATTACAAATCATAAACATAAACGAATTAGGAAATAGGCAAGTTGTAGCCGCCTCTCTCTCCTCTCCAAGCCTCGCGGCCGCCTCTCTCTCTCTAGGGTTGGGTCGTCTCTCTCTCTAAGTGTATGGGCCGGTTATGGACATCCACCAATTGATTTATAACACTCCCCCTTGGATGCCATAACCATACAGAGATTGTAATACGCTTAATGTTGTCTCATTAAAACCTTATCAGGAAAACCCAGTGGGACAAAACCATGATGAAAGAAAAAGAGTACAACACGTACTACTCCCCCTGATGTGAACCTCAATGGAGGTCCTTCAGCCTACGCATCCCAATCTGATGTGTGAGCTTCCTGAACGTGCAGGTAGGAAGTGTCTTGGTGAATAGGTCAGTTGAATTGTCGCTGGATCGTACTTGGACGACCTGGACCTCACCGGCTTTCTGAAGCTCATGAGTAAAGAAGAACTTATGCAATATGTGCTTCGTCCTATCACCTTTTATGTAACCGTCCTTGAGCTGAGCAATGCACGCAGCATTGTCCTCATACATCATGGTTGGCTTTTTGCACTCGGCCATCCCGCAATCAGCTCGGACGTGTTGGGTCATCGACCTCAACCAAACACACTCGCGGCTGGCCTCATGTATGGCCAAGATTTCCGAGTGATTAGATTAAGTGGCCGCGATGGTTTGTTTCATGGAACACCATGATATGGCCATACCTCCATGTGTAAAGACATATCATGTCTGTGATCGAGCTTGATGTGGATCTGATAAATAAC
>NC_027748.1:23056150-23056434 GCF_000695525.1 Brassica oleracea var. oleracea | reverse complement strand
AACGAAGAACATGTTTGATCCCATTCCAATGCTTCTGGTCGGACATGAGCTAAACCTAGATAGTAGGTTCATGGCAAAGCTTATATCAGGCCGTGTGTGAGTTGCCAAGTACATTAAAGCTCCTATGACACTGAGATATGGCATTTCGGGACCTAGGTCATCTTCACCGTCCATCTTGGGACGGAATGGGTCAGTGTCCAGGACGAGAGACCTCACGACCATGAGACTGGTCAGAGAATGGCAATCGGCCATATTGAATCTCTTGAGTACCTTTTCAGTGTATG
>NC_027748.1:23054103-23056073 GCF_000695525.1 Brassica oleracea var. oleracea | reverse complement strand
CAGATCATATATTTCGATGATTATCAATATTGTTCTCGAGAACTTGCTGTACATTCAGCTCAATACCCTCTAGTACTTTCATTATCCAGTGGACCATATAAATATGCAGTCACTACATCAGTTTGCTGCAAGTCTAATTTTCTCTCTTATATAGCCAGACTTATGAGAAATCTTAAAAGTAATTGCATCCACCACATGGGAGTATATCTCCTCATAATCTATTGCTGGTATTTGTGAGAATCCTTGTGCAACATTAGCTTTATATCTCACGATTTCTATTTCTCACAAGACTCATTTATATCAACTGGTTTTAACATCATATGGCGTCTTAATCATATGGCCAAATATGCCTTTCTTCTTTAAACTATTTAACCTCACGTTTTCATTCAATCTATTCTACGAGTGCGCACTCTTATATTGACGTGGGTTCATGATCCTCGCTTATATTCATAAATTCAAGTGTTACCTTGTATCATCTTATGTCGACATTCCTTATTGTGTTCCATTATGTTCCAGACATGATATAATCAATTGAGATTCATTATTATCAGGACCTTTAATACTTTGCAGTTTGGCGTCCCAAGCTACATTGTTTGGTACATGTACCTTAGAGCCGGCCGGCCTTATCTCTATGTCTGGAGTGGTTTCCTTGACCTCAGATTTGTTTTATCATTCTATGCACCTTTCTCTTTTGTTTTCGAGGATTCTTATCTTTTGGAATTTATTGGTCTATCTTGTATAGACTCTGTACCAAATTGACTGTGTCTCTCTTGGACATCAATTTAGTTGGTGCTTTACAAACTGGTTTATATATGACTTAATCATTCTTTTTCGGATCAGCAAATGTGTCTGGCATTTGATTAGCTAGCTTTGTAAATGTATAATCTTTGGACGTCTATTTCACATTCTTTAGTCCGAGGATCTTGCCAAGACAATGATGGTCGATGCCATTTTGTTTCTCTTACCAGCTTATTATTTTCTCCCCCTAATGTTGGATAGTCGGATCCATTAAACTTTGCAATCCGTGTTCTTGGTCACTAAATAGATTACCCATATTTGGCTCAAGGTACTTCATTATTTGTGGGAGATTCATATCCAACATATATCCTCATCCTCATCCTCTTTTAAGGATACATCTTAGATGGCACATATATTTGTGGTGGCTTATCCAAATATCTCAACGGTTACCATGACTATTGCCACTATCATACTGATCTTGGCATAGTCTAGATCAATAGAGAATGCAGGTATAGTTTTTTTTTTCTTAGGACTCATTATGGCCTTGGGCGATTTTATACATATATCTGAAAGAACTCTTTGTTTCCTTCGCCCATTGTTTCAACATGGAAACCATTCATTCTTATATCTCTATATAATCTCAATGAGTTTTTCTGGATGAATATAAATCATCTAAATGTTTGCCCTTATACATATCTTGCCATAGCCCTTAATGTGTACCATACCCGCAAATCATATTGGCGTTTTCAAAAATCATTCATTCCTTTTATTAAGTTTTAATAAAACAAGTTCATAGAAATGAAAAACATAGAAATGAAAAACGTCAATACAAAGAACATAAAATGTAGATTACAAATGTTGATATCAATCTTCAGTTTTTCTTTTTTTTTTTAGACAATCTGAAGTTTCATAATCCATAAGATCGTCCTTCTCATGATTGAAGTCGTTTTCATCATCTTGGTAAGTCATATGGGCTTCAGGATTCTTCCCTTTCAAGCTCTCTTGATAGAGGTCAACTAGATGCTTGGGAGTCCTACAAGTCTTAGCCCAATGATTGCTCATCCCACATATATGGCACACATATTTCTCTGATTTAGTCGAGTGTTGGGGTTTGAAAGAAGATCCACGGCCACAACCATGGCCTCGTCCAAATGAGCCACGGTCCCATCCATGGTCTCGACCATTTCCTCGCCCGCGGCCAAAGGATCTTCGACCGCGGCCACGTCCGTTCG
>NC_027748.1:23053856-23054021 GCF_000695525.1 Brassica oleracea var. oleracea | reverse complement strand
ATCTGACTGTTTCTCATTAGTAATTCATTGTTCTGCTCAGCGAGCAAGAGACAAGAAATAAGATTAGCATAGGTTTTGAAACCTTTCTCTCGGTACTGTTGTTGTAACAGTTGTTGTTACAGCACATTGCTTGCATGGAAAGTGGAAAAGGTTTTCTCAAGCATA
>NC_027748.1:23053109-23053804 GCF_000695525.1 Brassica oleracea var. oleracea | reverse complement strand
TTCGTCCACAGACTTATAGTCTTGGATCCTCAGATTCGTCCAATCAAACCGAGCTTTTGCTAAGATCACTGTTCTCTGGTGATCATATCTCGATTTCAATTCATTCCAAAGATCTAGTGGATTCTCAATGGTTAGGTATTGATCCTTGAGACTCTCAGCTAGATGATGACGAATGATCAAGATGGCTCTGTAACGATCCTTTTCATTGGCATTATTGTTCGCGTTGATACACTCACCGAGTCCCTTGGATTTCAGGATGATCTTAGCATCGAGCGCCCACTGAAGGTAATTGTCTCCAGATAGATTTAGGCCAGCGAAATCAAGGTTGTTGATTTTCGACATCTGAAGTTATAAATTAATATTTTTAGATCTTTTAGGAATAGTTTTTAATGTTTAAACGATTAGGGTTTTATGTTCAAACAATCAAACAAGCCTTCACAGCCAAAATCTATGCCTCACGGCCAATGAGCAAGCCGCACGGCCATGGATGCAAACTAGTTCGTTTTTATGCATTTAGTTTGTCGTGTAATTGTAATCCTAACATGGTTTGTTTCTATCAGTTCATGATGCAATCAAAACAAGCAAACCAATCGGCCAAGCAAAGATCAAACCACACGGCTATTTGATTCAATTCAACACCATTCCTAGAATAAGTTCTAAGTGTAATTGCAATCAATCAATGTGATTAAGTTATG
>NC_027748.1:23046025-23052374 GCF_000695525.1 Brassica oleracea var. oleracea | reverse complement strand
AATTGATCAATGGATCAATCTCGATTTTTAGGGTTTGGGGATCGAACTTATAGAGCTTCGATTTACTCGCTTAGGGATTAATCTATTATCCTATGACTTTCATCTTAGAGATTATATTTTAGTGTTTCATTCCTTACAATCAACCAAATTCGATTCATTATGTTCTTAGAATTCGAAATACCTTTAGTTTAGTTGTTTGTAGAAACCGGACCACCAAAAATGAACCTCGAGCTTAGAAACGATCGGGACGCGAGCTGGCTGGGATGCGAGCTGCTTCTATCGGATCGCGAGCGGCTCTGATGCGAACGAGAGATGTTGCTGTCGGATCACGAGCTGTACTTGATGTAGGATGGAGCTGAGTTCGTATAGGATCAGGAACGCCTTGGGGCTGGAGCTGATCAGGTGGACACGAGCTGGAACGGAGTCGCGAACGGATTAGGGCTCGTCGGGTTCGGATTAGGTTTCCAAAGCAAATCGGCGCGCACTGTATCTGTGCGTGAGGGCGCGTCGGTGGTCAGATCAATAAACGGTTTGCACTGACTGATTTGTCTCGGCTAGGGCTTCGATTTGATATCTTGATCGTTTTCTGGGTCCTCACGGTTTGGGAGAACGGCCTCTTCGAAGTTCCGAGGCAGATTCCTTTTCTTTTAGGGTTTTAGGGTTTTAGCAATTTGGTTTTAGGTTCAAGGTGTTGGAGGCTATCGTGCTGATAACGTGTTGTAAACTTAAGGATTTAGAACTGTAAGTTTCTGTATATTATTAGTGAATAAGTGTTTCCTTTATATAGGGGTTACAAGAGAGATAAATAGAAATACAATAATAAGAAAGATTACAAACCATAAACATAAACGAATTAAGAAATAGGCAAGTTGTAGCCGCTTCTCTCTCCTCTCCAAGTCTCGCGGCCGTCCCTCTCTCTCTAGGGTTGGACCGTCTCTTTCTCTAAGTGTATGGACCGGTTATGGACATCCACCAATTGGTTTATAACAAATTCCACAATTCCGTCATTAATTTTTTTAATCCTCAATTTAAGGATTTCTTAGTCTTAGGCCGAGATATTAAGGCCCAATATAAAAGGGCCCAATAAAGTTTGGTCTATTATGTTGTTGTCGCAGGAAATTTCTCACTATATAATGACTCTTTGTACACTAGGGTTTTCTTTCTTAAAGCTTTTAGCCGTCGCTGCCTCTCCTATCGTCTCGTACATCCTTGCCTCAAGGTTTCACAAAACAGCAGCCATGGCAGAACAGGTTATTTGATCTTTACACCCTTTCCGTTGCTTCCTGTCTATTTAGTGAATCTCATGCTCATTCTATTGCCCATTTGCAGACTGAGAAGGCTTTTCTCAAGCAACCTAAGGTCTTCCTTAGGTAACATCCGAATCGATTTCACTCTGTGTATAGAATTTCACTGTAGTATATTCAATGATTCGTTGTTTCAGCTCGAAGATATCTGGAAAAGGAAAGCGACCTGGGAAGGGTGGTAACCGATTCTCGAAGAACATCGGTTTGGGCTTCAAGACTCCTCGTGAAGCCATTCAAGGTTTGTTGCCTAGCATCCTCTCTTTACTAGGTGGAACTGATAGATCAATGTCCTAAGCTTTAGTGAACAACCAAACCTAATTAGTTAGATTCTCAGGTGGTTAATGTTTTTGTTTTGAACAGGAACTTACATTGACAGAAAATGTCCCTTCACCGGAACTGTCTCCATTAGAGGTCGTATCTTAGCTGGTACTTGCCACAGCGCCAAGATGCAGAGGACCATCATCGTAAGAAGGAACTACCTCCACTTTGTCAAGAAGTATCAGAGGTAACATTCTTGTATAGTTTCTTGACTTTTGTATGGATGTTAAGAAAGTGTTAATCCTTTTCTTTGTCAGGTACGAGAAGAGGCACTCGAACATCCCTGCTCATGTCTCACCATGCTTCCGTGTCAAAGAAGGAGATCATGTCATCATCGGCCAATGCAGGTTTGCTTCTGGACCAATAACTATGTTGATTCGGATTTGTTTGTTTGTGTGTGAAGTTTGATTTGTTCTTTTATTGTTGGTGATTTTAGGCCATTGTCCAAGACTGTGAGGTTCAATGTGTTGAAGGTGATACCAGCTGGTGCTTCTGCTTTCGCAAAGAAGGCTTTCACTGGAATGTAACAAGGGGGCTTTTCATTTTAGTTTATGTTTTTGGATGCTATTCCTCTTTTATCTATGGAGAATTTGACATTTGAATTTTCAGATATTAATGTTTTAATGCACCGATTTTGTTTACTTTGCTATACCATTTTCATCCAAATTTGAGATCTCGTTTTGAATATGTATTTATCTTTCCTTATCAGATGAAAACCGGTTAAGCTGATTGGTCCATCCAAATACCGGTTTGATTCCAAGGATGTGGGTGACTTTTAGGAGAAAATATCTTTATTGAAGTCATATTCATATATACACATCAAATTAGAACGTAAATAGAGTATTAAATGTTTTTGACGTTTTAAAAAATTCAACTTTATGAAGTGATAGAAGTCTAATTTAAAGTATTTACTCTTTATTCAAGGTCTCAGCTTAATATCTTGTTTCCTAACTAGATAGATACCTGAATCTCTAATAGTATACACATATAGGCTCCAACCACAGGGAAAAGAATCCAAAAGAATGATATGGAATTAATTAGAAGGAAAAATTGTAGAGGAGAAATGTAACAAATTGTTAGTGAATGGTAACCAAAACAAGGAACAAAATTTCAAACAATAAAGAATTAGATAATTAACTCTAGAAAATAATAAAGAATGTAAGCAAGATTTTTGGTCTACGCTTCATGTTGCCACGTCCATTTCAATCGCCACAATGCATGTATCTCATAACTACAAAACAAAAACTTGTGTTACTAAAAGTATATATTGTGCTTTTTAAGAGATATAAATGTATCCAAGAATTTGTATTTTATAAGAGTTAAATATATATATCTTACAATACTAAAAAAACTTAACCCTCAAATTCTAAGCTGTCTACAGAGGCAAAAATTTCGTAGCCAATAATAGCGCCATGTCAGCAACAATGCCACGTTAAAAATCGTTGTTCGAACCAGGCTCTTTGTGGCCTTTGAAATTATTTTGTAACATGTCCTTCCTCTAAGCCTAACATTGGCCCATTCTCTGTCTGGAACCTAATACCTGTAAAACGACAATCCTCCATGGTCGTCTTCTCATCCTATCACCACTTCCATCAGTACAGCTTCCCCTTCACCTCTTCAACTTATACATTCAACATATTAAACCTCATAAAGCTCAATTATTAACTACAGAAATCCTAACGCCATGAATCGATTTTTATCCCACCACCTCCAAACTATATATATCCCTCATCTATTCTTCCTATCCCTCTTCACCAGTCATGGAAATCAATCGATCAGAGCTACTAATGGAAACCAGAGGACGAAATCAACCGGTGATGCCACCATGACTCTTTTCTTCAGTGACGTTGTTGCTGGCTTGGCTGGAGCTTCTTCTTATTGATGAACAAGTATAAACTCACATTTCCATGACGACTATTGTACTCCCTAAGATTCAGTTTGCTGATTAAAACTATTCTACTTGCAAACTCAATTAACAATTGACTTTCATATTTATTCCCTTCTAAGTTTTAACAAACTTTCGATGAACTTTTGCAGTGGCCCTGTGCTGAATCTATACCTGCGGGATCATGCTGCCAATGAGTTTTATCGCAAATTCACTGATAGCCTACAAACTCCAACCGATCTGTTAGTCACAACAGCCAACACAAAACGAATAGGAGGTACGCAATACCTTTTTACTCACTCTGTAACTCATTGTCATCCCCCACGATTTCTCAATTATTAGTTAGTGAAGCAACAGCAAACTCGGAATCCCCAAGGGAACGATATTCATAATCAACCCAAAGGTAATCAAATTTTCTTGATAATCTGACATGCATTATTGATTGTTTGTTAGAACCAACTGAGAGAGACTGTGTTTTATAAAATTGACCAGGGAGAGGTAGCAGCAGGACATCGAGTAGATGTCAAGACTATCTTGGTCTGTATTCATTACTCATTTTAATTGATAGTTGTGAACTCCATCTGACTCAAAAAATGGTTTAGGTTGGCTCAAAACCAAGACGTTTCTGCTATGGTCAATGCATCTGAGGTGACAGGTCAAGATGCTAACCATTCGTGAGATCTTGCCTTCTTGAAACAGAAACCAGCTCAGGTAATTATGAATTAGTTTCTGTACAAAACCCATACATACTAAGTACATATAATGCTTACTCTTTCCTAATTGTAGGCAGCCTTTTTAACTGCATAGCCACAATTGATAATGTTGGGCAGAACACTAAAATGTTATAAAATTGCATGTAACTATGTAAGTGATTGCCAAACCAAAGTGAACAGAGGGCTGGCCTCATTGAGGTGTCCAAAATGTGGGAACGTGAATGCAACTGAAATTGCGAGGTTAGCTTTCCTGATCCTCACATTTCTTCATCGGTTATCCTTTCATTCTAAGCCGTCTGCTCTTCAATACATGTACCTTTCTGAAATTTTGGCTTACGACAAAGACGAGAAGGCCACTTTTGTACTACTTGGTGATGTTGGTCCTGAGCTCACGGTGGTCAGCGTTAATTACAAATATTCCGAGGTTAACTTTACTATTCTTAATGTTCTTTCCTCTTGTTGTTTAGTGTCAGTTTAAAGATGTTAATGCCATGCAAATGGAGACATAGGTGCTCATCATGAGATGCCAACACCACAATGTATGCTGGATATAATAGGGAAATCCCACAATTTCAGAGTGAAGATTCAGACTACAAATTCACAGCAATGAGGCAGACCATAACTGTCACCAAGATTGTCTCCATTGCTCTCCTGCGCCCTCTACCACAAGCCGTTGAGATACAAATAATGCAGGTGATGATAGTGACCAGTTTCCTGGGGCAAGTGTAGCATGTGAGTCTGCCTTAGGTACAAACTGCTCCAATGGTCCTTCTTGTGCGGCAAGTGCTCCTAATAGTGGGAGTGGAGAGAAGAAGCGTGCGAAACGCAGTAACTAAACATCCCACAGTGGATATCTCTCAACTCCATCGATGCTTCATCACCATTGAACTATCATTATATACCTCGCTTATGTTTTTGTCTTTCACTAGGATTTCCATTCGCTCTTATATTTTTTAAAAAAATTGGGGTTTTCATCGTTGAAAACAGTTCAATTATTTTGATATGACCTTATTTTCCTTAAACATATGCCGTAGACTGTTCATTTTAGGACAGTATGATGCATTCACATGTCTGTAAACTCAGTGTAATTTTTGTGCTCCCCTTAAACATATTTTCGAAACCAGCAAACCTGAAATCGTAGTTGGGTAAATACCTCTTGGTAACCGGTATTCCTCCTACTACCTCTCCCTCTGTACAACACCGTCTTCAACTACAGAGCTACAACTCAGGAACTCATCCACTATCAGTGCAAAATATTCGTTAGAGTCACTCTACTGCACATTCGTTTGACCCGATAAAGAAAATGAACAAAACTCGCTTTGCAGTGTAACGTTGTGACCATTAATTCCATAAACGGACGAGGGAATCATCTTTTCACTTTTATCAGCTTTTTGGTCAAGCACCTTTATCAGCTCAAAAATATTTACTATATTTTATTTACTATGCTTATTTGCTCATGATAGAAGTAGGTACTAGGTAGTGATGACATACGAAGGAAAGACATTGGCACGAGCAAACTACAAAAATATACTATCTGCTCCGCCAACTAGCCCTTTAATTTGTCTCCAATACCTATAGAGATGTAACATTTCTTACTTTAACCATTATACATCCCACAAATATTATTTATTTTTGTGCATGCATTCATAGACATCCATGATAAATAGAAGTTTATTATTCACAAATGGAAACAGATTAATATATTTTCCGATGGAGTTATGCAATATCGATAGTTGCACCTTTAATATTGTCATGCTTCTTAAATATAGTCATTACAAATACGGAATTTCCTATACCTTTGTAGACTGTTTTGCGGAATCAATTTCTCTAATTGCATACAACACTAAAGAAGTATAATTTACTGTCTTAAGTAAATATCCTCGACATAATTTAATGTATAGAAAAAGCTTAGAATGTTGTATGTCAAAGCGGCCAAATGTTTTAAAAGACTATTAAGTGGCCAAATGTTTTAAGCAATCAAGATATTTTCCGTTTAGTATAGGATAGATTACTGTACACAAGACTCGATAAATTTTCTGTGATATTGCAATTGTCTTAACTAAAAATCTTCTTTATAGTATTATTAGTAATAAAACTAAAGTAATATAAAGTTTAGTTTGTTACTACAT
>NC_027748.1:23042543-23045609 GCF_000695525.1 Brassica oleracea var. oleracea | reverse complement strand
CCCTTACCAGCGCTTCTATCTCTGCATGAACGGGTGAAAGACATGCCCTAGTATTCTTTGCATCCATCAATTCTTGAAAACCCTCAAGTATGCTATACCATCCTTGACCTGAATAAGGTTCTTTATCTTTCCAGGAACCATCGATGAAGCACCAACGACCGACCCTCGGTTGACAATTCAAAACCTCCATCTGCTGCGGAACCTGTTTAGTTTTCAACTCCTGAGCCTCAACCCAAAGTATTGATTCAGTTTCTGCAAGCGTAAGTGTATCTCTTGGGTCAATATCCAAATTGTTGAAAACCTTATTATTCCTTCCTTTCCAAATATACCATAATATCCACGCAAAATGATGATCTTCCATCTTAGGGAAAACCCTCCAGAAAAGATGATCCATATTCGTAAATAGAGAGCTCGTGGGGAAATAGACTGGATTAGACGGTATCTTTGACAATGTCCAAACTTGACGCGCAGGGGGGCACTAAAAAAACACATGGTTTATTGGTTCCTCCTCAGCTCCACATCTAATGCAACAAATATCTCCCTTCATTCCTCTTGCTTGCAAATTCTTTTTGACAACTATACATCCGGATACCCTTTGCCATAAAAAGTGTTTAATCTTCGGAGGACATTTAACCTCCCAGCAGAACACTTTTAGAGCGTCCACTGTAGGGCCATAAAATGCTGGTGGTTTTGCCTTGTCCGGATAGACCCGTTCTAACTGATATCCTGATTTTACCGAATATTTCCCATTATTTGTGAAGTGTCATCCATTCCTATCCACCATCTGAGTTTTAATCAAAGGAACACTTTCAATAATTTGAGCATCATGGGGATCCACCAAATCCCGAATTACTTGCGACTTCCGAGTTCGTGAAATTGGATCTAACAAAGAGTCCACTGTGAGGTCCTGATAAGTGTCATGTTGATTTTTGTTTGCTGGTCTCGGGCGAGTGGTTGGGAGCCATTGATCACTCCATACAAAGATAGAGGATCCTGTTCCCACGCTTTTGATTAGTCCTTTGCTAACCAGAGATCTAGCAAATACAATACTCCTCCACCCATACGACGGAGAGTATGAACGGATCGGTTCTAGGGGTGAGGCATTCCTATAGTACCGTGCTTTAAAAACTCTAGCAAAAAGAGTGAAAAGCTTCTCTATGAGCTTCCACAATTGCTTTCCAAGCATTGCCGTATTGAAATCCGTTATGTCCTTAAAGCCCAGACCTCCTTCGTCCTTAATATCTTTATGTTTTAGTTTTCAAGTGAAATGCATTAATTAAAAGTAAAATATCAATCTTTTGTATGCAAGTAAAAAAGTTGCAACATCAATTATTATTATTTTTTTGGTAAAAATGTAAAGATTTTAAGAATTATGGTTCATGAGAAAGCTTTTTTATGTATTTGATATCAGTATATATTGGCATAAGACTTATTTTAGTAATAACAATCCATTTCCTTATATAAATTTTGATTAGTATTTCTATTTCAATATTTATGGTGTTTTAAAATAGTATATTATTTTTATTTAACTTTTAAATATTTTTCAAAATATTATTAGTTAATTGAAACATATAGAATTTTAAACTCTCTGTATTTTTTATATTGCTAAAGAGAAATTAAAAACAACAATTCAAACTATTAATGTTACACTACACCAATCAATATGTATTATTGATAGTCAGCTAAATATCAAACATATTGCAAGACAAACATCAAATTTGTTTACTTTAGCACCAATGGTGTGATTATAAAATTATTTTTATTATCTTAATATATATATATATATATATATATATTTTTTTTTTTAATTTTAACACATATCGCAATGTTAAATATATAATTTACATGTGTCGCAATCATATTAATTAGCAACTTTGAAGAACCAAGCTTTATATAATTTTTTTTTAAATTATCTTTTCTTTTGGATTTTTAGAAATGAAAATTAGTATTAAATAAATTATTTTACGAATGTTTTTTTAGGATATTTAAAAAGAAAAATTTCTTTAAATAATACTATTATATAATTTTAAAATTTATTTTTACTATTAAATAATTTTTAAAATTACTTATTTCAAAATTAGTTGAAATAATTAATTTTAAATATCTAACTGTCATGTGCCATAATCATGTTAATTAGCAACTTTAAAAAACTATACTTTAAAAAACCATACTTTATATAATAAGAAATATGAACTATTATATAATATATCTTATATAAGTGTCAGAGTTTTCCAAATTTGCCGTATTTTACGAAGATTTTAACCTAAAGACAAAAGAATTGAGTTTATAAAAAACAATTATCCAATATTTCACCAACTAATTGATAAATATTTTTTTTAAAAAATATAATGATTTTATTTTTATGTTGTAGATAACAAAATTTATGAGGTTGACAACACAATTCCTCTTAAATAATTTTTGGTAAATGAATTAAGTATTGCATGTAACACCAACGTCTTCAATGATTTGTTAAGTATTCTAATTTTCTACAAAATCTAACATTCAACTTCTTTTTTACAAACTTTGCTAAACAATTTATATATATGTAGAATAATTTAATAAGACACAATCCGCGAGTAGCGCAGACAAAAGATCTAGTAATAATAAAGGGAAAATGGTCTATTCCTCTATGAACTAATTGTTCCCGGCTTTTTCACACACGGATTTTTAAGCCATGTCAAAAACCACATGAAAAACAGAAAAGTGGTTTATTCTCCTATGAACTAGTTTTTCCTGGTTTTTGATACACGAACTTTTAAACCATGCCAAAAAGCACATGAACAACTCTATTTTGTTAATAACATACACAAACTATCGATTTTTAAACTAATTCCCCTAAAACCGTAAATGGTGTTATTTAAATGTTAACTAGGTTTGTGACGGGTGGAGAGCCGGTTTAATTTGGATTGATAAATATTATGTAGTTTTATCCTTCTTCTCATTTTTTTTTGTCAACTGTTCTTCTTTTTCAGAAATAGTTTTACTCTTCGTCATCAATTGGAGATAAAATTTATTATTCTGCAGAAGAATAAAACGTTTTACATGATGCATAAAGAAAGAAAAGCA
>NC_027748.1:23022862-23042398 GCF_000695525.1 Brassica oleracea var. oleracea | reverse complement strand
CGGATATCTTAATTTTTAAGTCCGGATATCCGGATCCGTAAGTTTTATTAATAAATATTTCAAAAATAGTAATATCTATATATAAAAATTAATTTTATTTAATATATTTTCATTTTTATAATAATATATATAAATTTTATGTAAATTTTGTAATATTATACATAGAAATAATTAAAGATATTATATATATATTTTTAAAATTATTGTTAATATTATATATATATTAATATTATTTTTTATTTATTTTAAGGATCCAAATCCGGATCCGGATATCCGCCGGATATTACAATTTTTAGGAGGATATCCGACACTCGGATATCCGAGAACCCCGGATCCGGATAAGGATAGTAAAATTATGGATCCGCCGGATAAGAATCCGGATCCGATACCTTAAAATTGCCTGGATACCCGATATGTCCCAGGCCTAGCAACTACTAGTTCACAATCTCCATGTATTGCCACAAGGAACTATAAAATCGGCGCAATATCCCCAACTGATGATGAAGAGTAAAACGATTTCTGAAAAAAGAGCAATTGACAAAAAAAAAAAGTATAAAACTACATAGTATTTTTTTTATCAACCCTAATTAAACCGGTTTTCCACATGTCATAAACCAAGTCAACATTTAAATTACACTGTTACAGTTTTAGGGGAATTAGTTAAAATAGATAGTTTGTGTATGTAATTCTAAAAATAGAGTTGTTCATGTGCTTTTTGGCATGATTTAAAAGTTCGTGTGTGAAAAAGCCAGAAAAAATTAGTTCATAGGGGAATAAGCCATTTTCGTGTTGTTCATGTATTTTTTTGCATGGTTTAAAAGTTTGTGTGTCAAAAAGCCGGGAACAATTAGTTCATAGGGGAATAGGCCATTTTCCCTAATAATAAAGAGAAAAACACAAACTGACCTATATTCGACGGGAGCCAAGTCTTTTATCTGACCACATTTGTGTAGCAATCTGATCTCGAACAATCTTCGTATAAACTGCCGTTGATGTTTCTTCATTTCCTCGTACATCATTTTCATCATCTGAATTATTCTCACTTTGATGCATATGTACACCATTGTTCTCCATAGTCACTTTGATGCATATATTGTGTGTGTTTTTTCTTTTACACATAATAAATAATCTTAAAATATAGTTTACCTGCTTCTGTTGTTTTTAGATGTATTAGGGTTATATATGAAAAAAAAGCTTGATGAACTAATATTATATGGAAGATACATACATTCAGAAGTTGGTTTAAAATGTCAGTTTTCTATAAATTTATTTGGTACATATTAACATATTAATATATCTTTTACCATTTTTAAAAAATTCCTTTTAGTTCCTTATCTAATTTGACATGGAATATATTTACACTATATTCCTCATAAAAATGAACGTGGAGGAATTTCTAATTCCCACAAGTAATAAAATTTCCCTTTGGTAAAAAACCACAGGAACTGAGAGGAACGTAGTATTCTCTACAATTTTTTCCCTCAGTTGGTGTTATCACTTGGACCCATAGTCTTGACATTTTATTATGAAAGAACCTTTAAAGCTTTGCTGGTTAAAGAATTAAATTAACCCAATCCACCTTTTGAGTTTAGGAGGGTTATTGCTTGCCAAATACTTTAACCTCAGAGTGCTTAGGTATATATTACCAGACCACAACTTTTTTATTTTCTTAAGGCAACATTTATGCATAATAAAACGTTGGAATCCATAAATTAACCATCTTCTAGATGATTCAAGATAGACACTTTTTTTTTTTATAATCTTGGTGTGATCCAAAGACTTTCTAGGTCCAAGGACTAATCGCCAAGAGGCCCATAAAAATCTGGGTTTTCTTGCTATTTAAGGCGTCTATGGATGGCCAAGAGGAATCGAACCCAGGACGGATCCTCTGGATAGACACTTAGCCAATTATTTGAATTTTCATGAGGTCCAGTCAATCGAAGCTAGTATTTTCCTTTTTTTTAGAAACCTAACCTATATTAGGGATTATCTGAAGATGTCAAACTAGACCAAAAATTATGTGGTTCATTGGAACTAGATGATGACCACCCTTTTTTACGGAGAACAATTTACGTTTCATCTTCTTTTTTTTTTAGAAAACTTAAAATATGTATATAGAGCAATTAACAATTAGATGAGTGGATACAACAGAAATATTTCATAAGAAAAAGAAAAAAAAAAGAAAAGAGAATAATTAAGAAGAAAGATAAACATGGCGAGAAAAATAAACATGGCGAAACGTGGAAATGTCGTCGCTTTCATCTCTCTTTTGATGATTTTCTTGTTGGTTTTGACAGGTAATACATATTTTGACAAATAAATCTCACAAAAGCTTTAGTTGTTGTTTGTTTCCTTTTTTTCAATCCTTTTTTTTTTATTTTTTAAAATGTGGAAACTTTTTCCTATTATTTTCTTTTCATACAGTAAAACATAATTTATCATCTGGCAATAAAAAATCTAGGAAATAAATGGTCACAAAGTATTTTGTATTATATTCCCTCTATTCATATTAAATGTCACTTTAGCATTTTTTTTTCTTGTTACATAAAAAATGTCATTTTGCAATTTCAATGTAATTTATACGTACTTTTAATTTAATATTCATTGTAAAATACATTGATTTTATAAATAAATGTATTTATCTAAAATGATATTGGTTAAATTGATGATATTAATAAAAAATAAATGCATTTCAATCAGTTTTTTAATATGTGTGAAAAATATATAAGTGACACTCTTTGTAAAACGGATGGAATGTTATGGACAAATAAATTTAAAAATCAATTAAAAGCAAACAGAAGAAATATTAAATTATGTTTAGCTTCTTCTTTTTTTAAATGAACCATATAACGTTAAGAATTTTAAACAAAACTCATTTAGCAACTATAACTTAGGACACCTTCATCCCTATTTCATAATTAAAAAATAAAGTATAAAAAAATAAAAAATTATTTCATAAATAGAGTAATATTTTATTCTTTGTTCATACTCTATTATTCCATAAATAGATTATGGAATAGGAGTAGAGATGCTAACACAAACATTTTTTTTTTTGCATTTGCAGTTTTCGTTACAAACTTAATTCGGCAAACAAATTTCGTCTAATTGTTTTTCACTTAAAACACACAAAAACTAACATATGAACAAAAAGTCAAAATGTATGATTTATGAATAAGATAATGTTTCTTTCTCGTGAAACTTTTTTTTTTTTTTGTCAACGTGAAACCAAATTGAAACTAAATTATGTTTATTAACTGAAGGAGTTAAAAAATGTTTATTAATTAAACGGATTTTACTGATTCTTCATTGACTCCATTATATATGTACAGGGGAAGCTCAGGAGAAAACTAAGTATACTAAAGCCAAGAGTGCGCCAACTGAAGTCTGTTTGGATCGTAATTCTGGTGATGCTGTATGCACTCAGTATTGCGTTGCAGAAACAAATCCGAAAAGATGTTCTGGAAAATGTTTCCCATATAAAAATGCAGGAAGGAAGGAATGCTACTGCCATCCATGCTAAAAATGACAATAGCTGGTTTTGATTGTCTGTGTTTGTGTGTGTGTGTGTTTTTTTTGAAAAATTATATTTTTAACCGGTCAATACTTTGGAGTAGTTTTCTAAAAGTTATAAATGCCAGTTTTAAAAGTTTTCACCAAATTTTAAGATAAAAACATAAATCATATTTTCTTGGGTTTGACCAAAAAATTCTTTTCTTTTACTCAGATGATTTTTTATTTTTATATATTATATAGTTATTTAGAAACTCAAACATATTCTAAAAACATCAGACAATCAAAGCCAATATACATAAAATATTGGAAATGAAAATAAGATTGTTTTTTATTAAGTTATGCATTTTTAACATTAAGTTATGCATTTTTCAGTGATCTAATTTCTAAGAAGTTATTATAATAAAGAAATGTAGTTTTTATTTTTTTTTGAACAAGATGTATTTTTTCCTTTCAGACTCAAATTATAATGTTTACAAAAAATTATCTAGCACTCATTCAGATACAATCGGACAATCTGTTATCAAATCTTAATATTAAAATAATTTTTTTTTTTTTTTTGAGAAAGGGTTTACTATTAAATTGCAGAAAAGAAAGGAAAACATCACCAGCCATAAGGCATTGTTTGCTGAGCTCGTGCCCAATTTAAATACATAAATACATAAACAACCCCACAATTTAAACCCATAAAAAACAAAAAGATTTCAATGGACCAAAAGAGATTTTTCTTACTGGATACATTAACCGTAAGATCAGAGCCGTGCCAACATTAACAGCTGCCCAAGCCAAAAACAAAATCAAATGAAAAATATCTACAATAATATGAAAGCTATTGTAGTTCAGTGTGCAAGAAAATTTCTTTATTTATACAATTTAAATAATTAAAAAATATTTTCATAGTTTTTTTTTTTTTTTTTTTTTTTTTTTTTTTTTTTGACCCTTACCAAACGAGCTACCACGTCCCGTCATATTTTCATAGTTTATTTAGTTTTTTTTAAATCTCTGTTTTTTTGTAGTCTCATCTTTTGTTTAACTCGTGAAGCTATTAACAAAGCTACATGTTTATATAGAATCTCATTACATGAAACAAATTATAAGAAATGTCTTTAGTGTTTTGTATATTTTAAAAGATGCCCTAGGCCAATGCTTCTTATTTTCTCATGTAAGCACGACACTGCGTAAGATACTAACAATCTTTATCCACCTTTCTTATTGGTCGATTGTATTTGTATAGCTGCTTCATATTCAAACGACTTGGTGAGCTCCATAATACAAATGATATGTGAAATATATCAGTTATGTGAAAATGCATTGTTGCAGAGTTACGAACATTTCATACAAAGCGATCATTAGCTCTATTTCACTCTAAAGATGTACTGCTTCTGCTTCCTGAAACTGTTCTCGTTCCGCATAGATCAACTTACCTAAACCATGAAAACAGTAAAGACCTGTTTGCTATATTGAGGATATGTATTTTATATGAGGTTTAACAACTATCATGTTATATATGGCCTGCGAAAGAGAAAAGACGATTAGATTAAACTATACCGGAAGACGAATCTACACACATATATATATATATATAACTTATCTAAATAAAAATGTTTTAATAAGTACCATATACTTATTACCATATATTATAGAGCAGAAGGCATCTTATATATTTTTACTTCAAGCATCAAACTGTAGTTGATGATGAGCTACAAGACTGAACCTAATTTAAGATCTCTTATATTCTATTGCACACTAGAGAAAAGATCGTCTTTGATACTGCAAAAGGTTTGAAATGATATTTGCCTCGCATATCAAAAAGTTTCTAAACATAAATGTTGAAATCTAAAACCGGAAATCTAGTTTATAGACTAATCAAACAATAATAAGAGAGATTAGGGCCAAAGATTCGGTTTATTGAGTCACTACAAGAAAACGTGGTCATAACGACCACGAATTACGACTACAATAGTGTCGTCGTCATGTAACATCAGGTTTACGTCGACGTCACGACGAAGCATGATGTCGTCCAAAAATAGACGTAAATTTGCTACCAAATGTTTTAGTCGTAAATTAGTCGTAAAGTAACGTCTTTTTAACGACGACCTAGTTGTAGAATTGCTACGAAAAGTCTTCGTCGTAAATTAGTCATAATTATACGACTAGATTACGACAACTAATATTTTCGTCTAATTAACGACCTTATTACGTGGAATGCAGTTGTAAATTAGTAGTAAAGTTTATGGTGACATAAATTGGTCGTAACATTCCCACCTACCAAAATCGAAATATTCTTATAAATATGCTCTCCTCGCTTTCATTCTCAAATGCACAAAAAACAAAAAAAAAGTTAGAAATGTCTCGAGATATCTATGAGCTTCGGAATTGGATGTATGCACACAAATATTCTGCGGGAAGAGTGACAAGCGAATTTCTCAACGGAGCAGAGACATTCATATACCAGGCCGGAAATACATCTCTCACGCAAGAAACGGGTAAAATGTTCTGTCCCTGTCGTAAATGCAAGAATACCAAGTTTGCTCAGAGTGAAACAGTTTGGAAACATATAGTAAATAGAGGATTTACTCCACATTACTACATATGGTTTCACCATGGAGAGGGTGATAGTAGGAATGAATCTAGTAGTAGTAATCGGTTTGAAAATGTTGGTAATAGAGATGAACCGAGTCATTTGCATTCTGAAATCCCTCTGGAGGATCAGATGGTAGATCATGATAGGATGTATGATATGGTTACAAATGCATTTCGTGAAACTACATCAATAATAGAGGAAGTAGAAAATGTAGAAGGGCCTAACTTGGAGGCAAAAAGAATTTTTGAAATGCTAGTTGCAGCTAATCAGTTAATTTACGAAGGTTCTACAGAAGGTCTTTCTAAATTATCATTGGCAGCTAGGATGATGAATATCAAAACTGATCATAACTTACTTGAAGTTTGTATGGATGTATGGGCTGAGTTGTTTAAAGAGTATTTGCCAGAAGATAATTTGTGTGCTGAATCTTATTATGAGATTCAGAAACTTATTCATAGTCTTGGCTTACCTTTGAAGATGATAGATGTGTGTATAGACAATTGTATGATCTACTGGAGGAAAAATGCAGAATTGTAGGAGTGTAAATTTTGCAAGAAGCCACGATATAAACCAGAAAGACGTGGGCGGAATAGGGTACCGTACCAATGGATGTGGTACTTACCTATTATGGATACACTGAAGATATTATATCAATCTGAAAAGATTGCAGCAGCGATGAGATGGCATGCCAAACATACTTAGAAGGAAGGCGAGATCAATCACCCGTCAGATGCAAAAGCGTGGAAACACTTGAATTCGGTGTACCCTGATTTTGCAAGCAAATATTTATCTTGGATTATGCACATATGGATTTAGTCCTTTTGGAATGTCTGGAAGACAATAATCGCTTTGGCCAGTCATCCTGACGCCATACAACCTTCCACCAGAGATGTGTATGGAAAGAGAATTTCTTTTCATGAGTATATTGATACTTGGGCCTAAGCATCTGAAGCGGTCTCTCGATGTTTTCCTACAACCTTTGATATAGGAATTGAAGGAATTGTGGTCAACTGGGGCGCAGACATATGATAACGGAAACAAATTTTACAATGCGAGCAGTTCTACTGTGGACAATCAGTGACTTTCCTACATATGTGATGTTATCAGGTTGGACTACACATGGGAGACTAGCTTGTCCTTATTGTATGGGAAGCACATGTGCATTTCAGCTGAAGCATGGTAGGAAGACGTCTTGGTTTGATTGTCATTGTAGATTTCTTTCCATTAACCATCCATACTGACGAAACAAGACATTTTTTCAGGTCAAAAGTGGTTATACGGACACTGCACCACCTTATTTATCTGGAGAGGAAATCAAGAAATATATTGATTACTATGGTGCAGAGGAAACAATCAGAAAAGGAGGTAATTAGCATACTACTGCAAATATGGTTGATGGTTACGGGACACAACATAATTGGCACAAAAAGAGTATATTTTGGGAACTTCCATACTCGAAGGATCTGGTTCTACGACACAATCTTGATGTGATGCATATAGAGAAGAACTTTTTTGACAACATCATCAATACATTATTGAACGTCGCTGGGAAGACAAAAGATGACAAGAACTTGGATTTGCCTGCATTATGTTCTAGGAGTGAGCTGCATATTAAAGACGATGGGAAAATTCTGGTTCCTATTTTCAGATTGTCAGCATAAGCAAAAGCGGTGTTGTTCAAGTGGGTGACCTCAGATGTAAAGTTTTCAGATGGATACGTATCAAATCTATCAAGATGTGTTGAACATGGGAGGAATATTCAGGGATGAAGAGTCATGAATGTCATGTGTTTATGCAACGACTTCTATCATTTGCATTTGCGGAGTTGCTTCCAAAAAATGTTCACAAAGCACTTGCAGGTAATAAACGCATTACTTCTTAATTAATGTAGAAAACATAAATACATAATTTATCTTATTAATTATGTTTGCACATGTTATTTGCAGGTATTGGAGCTTTTTTAGACATCTAAGCTCATGTACCTTAACTGAAGATGTCATCCGACAACTTGATGAGAATATCCTGATCTTAATGTGCAATATGGAGAAAAAAATTCCTCTATCATTTTTTGACGTCATGGAACACATAGTTGTCCACCTCCCGTATGAAGCATTGCTTTGTGGACCGGTGCATAATGGATAGATGTATCCTTACAAGCGATCCATGAACCATTTGAAAGGGAAAGCAAAAAATCTTTGCTTTGACCAAGTATGTTTATTTCCATATCCGAGGATCGAACAATCTGGAATATCTTGATTATCCACTATAAAAGTTACACCTCGGGGCCGAGTATTAAGTGATGAACAACCGCCTTTACAAGAAGATGCCTTAAATGAAGTGGACATACTGGAACAAGCTACATATGAAATCTTACTTGTTGATCCGCAAAATCCGGGATATGAAGATCTGCCTTACGAAGTAGCAGATGAAGCTACCGAAGATGAATTTGAAGAAAGTGATGATCCGGATGATGGTTCTGATGACGAGTGAACTTGAAGTTATGTAAATTTGTTGTTTGTGGTTTTCATTTTCTTGTTTAAGTATGAACTTATTGTAACTTGAAGTTATGAAATTTTAATTTGTTGTTTGTCGTTTTCATTATTTTGTTAAAATATGAACTTAATGTCAATAAAAAAAGTTTGGATAAGTTATGACATTTTGTTGTTTGGGATTTAGAGTATAACTTATACTGTTTGGGGTTTCGGTTTTAGGGTATAACCAAGTGGCGTCTCTATTTTTTCGTAAACAATAAAGTCGTCGTAAACACGAAGTAAATAACGACGAATTAAAGACGCAGCTTATTTTACGACGAAGTCACGACGAATGCCTTTACGAGATTATACCATTCGTCGCAACTTGGTAGTGATTTTACGACGACTAAGACACGAGCACAATATATTTGTACCTACGTCGTCGTAAAATTACTCCGACTTTAGGACGAATGCTTAGATTCAAACCTATAAATAAGGACTTCACTCCCTCATTTCAAAATGCACAAGTTCAAGCCTCCATTATTAAAACAGATTCAGAATCTCTTCGAGAGATCTATCAGAAGCCCGGGGATTCCTCCCAAGAAACTAATATAAAAAGTTTAGTTTCTTCGGGGGGATCCTTAGGCTCTCATAACTCTCTCGAAGAGAATTTAAAGTCTTCCTATAAAACCGGTCATCGTAACCAAGTTGTTAATTATGGTTGTGCCAATTTCGTCTTTAGATCGTCGTAAGCTAAACGTGGTCGTATTTAATTCGTCGTAATTCTTCACGTGGGCGTCTTTAATTCGTCGTAAATGCAAAGTAGCTGTCATCTTTAATTCGTCGTAAATTTTATGTCGTCGTAAGTGAGACGTAAATTACGACGAATTTACGACCCACTAAAGACGAAACCTAAATCCTTATATAAACCCGGGGCGTCGAAGCTATTTTGATGCTCACTCCTCTCTCTCTCTAACAACGACCTCGCTTCTCCATAAGGTATTTTTTTATATAGTTTTAGGTGGTTAGTTTAGAAATGAATTAGATTAAGCTTGTAATTAGTTTATGATTGAATTAGATTTAGTTTGGAATTAGTTTTAGAATATTTTAATAACTTATTTAAATTATATTAATTTTTAAGTGTAATGTTTTTTTAACAGATCGACAATATGACTTCCGGTAGAAAGAGACTTAGGAACCTAGCAGCTGCGACTCATCCCATGTATGGGAAACATTTCTTGATCGGACGGACCGATCAGCTTCTAGCTCTGGCACTGCATCCGCACAGGAGCATGTCCCTGAGAGCCAATCTCAGGGAAGATCATCTGCACAGGAGTATGTGCCTCCTGCTCAGTATGTGCTTCCTGCGCAGTATGAGCTTCCACCATACTATCCTCAGTATGAGGCTGATTTCCAGCCTCAGTATGAGGCTGATTTCCAGCCTCAGTATGACCAGCCTCCTCCACAGCAGCCTCCACCTGCCCCAGCTACCGAAGCTCCGGCTCCTCCAGCTCTCCATCCGGATTTGATGGTGCCACCGAATGCTCCATATGCTCGATATACAGTGCAAGACCTCCTCCAGATGCCGGGACGAGAAGGTCTTCCCATCATCGACCCAAATCGACTTCCTAACACTTTATGGTAATTTTAAATATATATTTAATTATTAAAAATTTAATCATTTTTAATTATATATATATATATCAGTCTCATAAATTCTTGTAATTAAATTTTGTAGGTTTAAGACGGACAATTGTCTTGGATGGAGCGTTTGGGAATCATCAAGGCAAACTTCCGGGAAGCGCATCCGAACTGGACTCTTCCACCGGACCACATACGGAGGACGTGGTTCAAGTGCTTTGCGGTAATTAAAATTTTAATTCTAATTAAATTTTTCAATATTTAATTAAGTATATTTATTTTGAAATTTATTTAATTATTTTAAATTTAAACTTTTTTTGTAGCAACAATATAATTGGTCTATTGTTGTTAATGAGACGGTGAATGAAGCGTTCAACGAGAAGGCGATGGCTTCCCTAAAAAACAATGTTGCAGATTGGAAGGAGAAGTGGAGGGTTTTAGGGGATAGGTCGCAACCCCTCTACATCAGAGATGACGTTTGGAAGGGCTTAAAGGCTTATTGGAATTTGCCTAAGTCTGTTCGGAAGTCTCTCAAGTGCTCTGCGTCTATGATGACTCGTGATGCTCAGGGCAATTTTCCCATACCCCATACTTCTGGACAGATCCCACACGCCGGGAAAGCCCTTCAAATTGTAAGTCTTCTATATTTCTTCAATTTAAAAAAAAATAATTAACTAAATGCTTTTTGAATGCATGAAATTAATTAATTTAATTTTTTTTTGTAGGCGGCTCAAGGGAGCACCACCATCTCTTTTCCGGCTTTACAAGACGACACACTAGCATTCTGATGGGACGTTTATGCATCCTGAGGCAGAAAAGATCTACAACGATGTCGAGACTCGAATACAGGAGGTCCAGACACAACTGTCCCAACAAAATCCCGAAGATGAACCGGTTCAGTTGTCTACCGTCGAACAAGACAAAATTTTTTGAGCATGTATAATTTTCAATCTTTTGAATATATTTTATATACATTTTAATTTTTCAGTTTTATATATGTACTAATATTCATTTCATTAATTGAAGATTGTCCCGAAGAAAAGGGGACAAATGGTCGGGATCCGTACGGTTAACGATGTCCCGAGGGTAAGAGCTGAATATGCGGCAAGAATGCAGGACGATTCGCAGCTCCGAACAGATTTGACAGCTGTCAACCGAGTCATTTCGGAGCTCCGAGCAGACAACCAGGCCAACAGAACCCACATTAGGTCCATCGCGGGGATGTTCGATGTTCTTGCAGAGACAAACCCGGCTCTTGCAGCGATGTGGCAAAATGTACGTCCAACCATTAATCCCGATCCCACTCCGGAAGAGCAGGCGGATTTGTAGCAACGGTCCGTTCACCACAGTGCCGAGATCTTTGACGACATCAACCTTAATAATTAGATTTTCTTTCGGTTATGTATTAATTTTTTCTATTTTCGATATTATAACATTTTGGATGTTTTATGATATATTATATTTTTCTTTAGAATTTTCCAAATTTAAAAATATTTTAAAATTTCATCTCAATTTTTTAATATTTTAAATTTATGATTAATATTACAAATAAATATATTTTATATTATATTATATTATAATATACTACGTAATCTTGTCGTAAATATTACGACCAATTAACATTGAAATGCGATATAATATAGTCGTAAATATTACGACATTTTAACCACAGTTGTCGATGTTTATTCGTTGTAATATTTACGATGACATAACGTCAAACTGTTACATCCAATAAACGACTTCTGTAAAGGATGTAAAGCTACGTCTCCTTTACGACGAATTCTTTTACGTCTATATTACAACGACATGTGTCAGTCGTGAGGATTACGTCTCCTTTACGATGAATCGTCCACTACGACGAGCCGCTAACAACGATTTCGTATTCGTAGTTAGTTCGTCGTAATCAATGTATTACGACGACTTAACAACTGATTTTGTAGTCGTCAAGCCCGTGTTTCCTTGTAGTTAGTGTACAAGTCAAACCGAGAAAAGAACTACAAAACTTAACTCTCGAGAAATAAGAACAGTTTTTTGAACTGTTTAAGAGCGCATAGTGATTCTCTTTAAATCTCCCCTTTTTTCTTTTTCATTCGATACGTATTTATGGAGCTCCTCCTTTCTTTCCTTGCTTTTGTAGTGATTGTGTCAGGAAGTTGTTCCGACAATCATCATTATACTTATTGCTCGAAGTTGTTGGCACAGGCTATGCTCGGCGGTAGACACATATTATTGATATCTTACTGCTACACTGCTCATCCTTGTGTGGGGAGGTGTCTTTTCTACCTGGGTTGATTCGGCGATGGGCCTTTTGTTGATAATGGACTTCATTCTTCTGATCCAACTCGCAAAATGAGCTGAAGACCCACCATCCAACAATAAACAAAACAAAATTGACCTGGTTAAAGAGTTTGACTCTTGATGTTTTCTGTGAAAGTCTCTCACATTCTTATAAACATTATGTGGAAGGGAACTATTCATACATAATACATTGCATAGTTATCATAAATGATCATGATCATCGTCCACTTTTGGCTCAAAGGGATTACGTCGTTCCTAATATATTCAAGAAACATCCTATAAGCATCTTTAGCTTTCTGTAATGTACATCATAATCAGTGCCGGCTTTATACGTGTGTTTTTTGCACATGGTCTCATTTTTTTCTTTAGTTTTTCTTTATATTTTGGGGTCCTTAATTTCTGTTTTTTCGTTAAAAAAGTCTACAATTTACAAAAAATGATAAACTTAAGACTTTACATATGGTATAAAAGATTGATTATGCACAAGGCCCAAAAATATTTTGAGCCGGGCCTCATCATAATCTATCTTTGAATCACTCAGCTCAACACATTCTCAAGCTTGTGATCATGGCACTTCTGCTCTTGATAACTTCTTCTTGACACGCTCGGTGAGCGAGCTTGAGGGCAAGGGTTTATCAGATAAGTGACTTCTGTTTCTGGATACAATGAATAAGAACTCTTCAAACACAAAATCTATCCATGGTTGGCCAAATGACCAGTCACTATTTGAAGTTTCTTTAGCAGGCGAATTGATTAGACACAAGTAATCATGTTTCTTAGAGTTTTGTTGTTCCTTCTCTTGCTCGCTTCTTCTATGGAGCGTATATCTACTACAAAGGTTACATTGAGATCAGTGTGCTGGAGTTTGAGGTTGAGTTGGATAATAAGAGAAAACTATTTGGGTATTGAACTTGTTTCCTTCTCTTTTGATTTACCTTGTTGTTTTTTTTGGCTTCTTCTTTTTCTTTTTGCGTTCATTTATGGATAAACTGGCGAAATGTTCGTAGACCAGTTCTTCAAATGTACACAAACCAACAATTCTGAACCATGTTTTGGTACAATGTGACAAATAAATAGTAGCATTAGACTGCATAATACATAAAATGTAAGTCAAGCCAACCAAATTAATATGGCTGAACCGGGAGCATTTGTAGTAACCGACAGTTAGCAGCTTATAAAGTTAACCGACTTTCCCTTACAAAAGTACATTCTTCTGCAGCCGGTGTCTGAAATCATAGACTCGGAAAGTACATGGACGAGAATGTCTAGAAGGATTGTGAAAATAACTGTCGGTGAAGTTGATCAAAAAGAAGAAGAAAAAAAAAAGTGTCGGTTTGTTGCGTACATATAAATATATAAATCGGACACCCCATGTTACTTTCAGACGCAAACTTATGTGGGCATGTGGCCCCTCTTACCTGCTTCTGCGCTGTAAAATATTCGAGACAGCTTTGATTCTTATTATTATTAATCATATCTCTTATAATTATAGCATTTCTTTCTTCTTCATTGCTACCACACAACTCCACTAATCACCTAGCCGCCGACATTCCCAAAATGGCTTATCTCCGGCGAGCAGCCGCCGCATTGATTATTATTATGTTCCAACTCTTGTCTCTCTCAAACGCCCACAACATAACCAAAATCTTGGCCAAAGACCCTGACTTCTCCACTTTCAACCACTACCTCTCGGCCACCCATCTCGCCGACGAGATCAACCGCCGTCAAACTATCACCGTCTTGGCCGTTGACAACTCAGCAATGAACTCAATCCTCTCCAAAGGCTACTCACTCTACACCATCCGCAACATTCTCTCCCTCCACGTCCTCGTCGATTACTTCGGAGCCAAGAAGCTCCACCAGATCACAGACGGCTCCACCTCCACCGCGTCCATGTTCCAGTCCACCGGATCCGCCACGGGAACTTCCGGCTACGTCAACATCACCGACATCAAAGGCGGGAAAGTTGCTTTCGGTGTCCAAGACGACGACAGTCAACTCACGGCTCGCTACATCAAATCCATCTTCGAGAAGGCTTACAACATCTCCGTCCTTCACATCAGCCAAGTCTTGACCTCGCCGGAAGCAGAGGCTCCCACCGCGAGCCCTAGCGATCTCATCCTCACCACGATTCTCGAAAAGCAAGGATGCAAAGCTTTCTCCGACATGTTGAAATCCACCGGAGCCGACAATACGTTTCAAGACACCGTCGACGGAGGCTTGACGGTGTTCTGTCCTTCCGACAGCGCCGTCGGGAAATTCGCGCCGAAGTTCAAAGCTCTCTCCGCGGCGAACAAGACGGCGTTGGTGTTGTACCACGGCATGCCGGTTTACCAGTCGTTGCAGATGCTTAGATCAGGTAACGGCGCTGTTAACACGTTGGCGACTGAGGGTAACAACAAGTTTGACTTCACGGTTCAGAACGACGGAGAGGAAGTGACGCTTGAGACGGACGTTGTGACGGCGAAGTTAACGGGGACGTTAAAGGACCAAGAGCCGTTGATTATTTACAAGATAGATAAAGTTTTGTTGCCGAGAGAGATCTATAAGGCCGTTAAGGCGTCTGCTCCAGCACCTAAATCAAGTAAGCATAAGCCTAAGAACGCGGAGGCTGATGAAGACGCTGACGGACCAAGCGCTGATGCTCCGTCAGATGATGACGGTGAGGTTGCTGATGATAAAAATGGTGCCGTTACGGTTACACGAAACAATGTTCTTGTGACGGCGATTGTGGGGCTCTGTTTTGGAGTTTGGCTCATGTGAGATGTTGTTGGTTACATGTGGTTGGGAATCTTGTTTTCTTGATTTTCTTGTTTTTGATCTTTCTTGATTTTCTTGTTGGACAATGAATTCAATCATTAAATTCATCACTTAGCATGATTATAGGGGTTTCTTAAGAGGGGTTTTAGTGTCAAAGAAGGATTTAATTAAATCAAAACAAAATAAAAAAGTTGTTACCGATCCTTATGAAAGAATTTCGAAGATCGATTATTAAAAAGGGTTTTACCCCACGTGTCAACTTCCTATTGCAAATGCATTTATTATTTATTTATTTTTTATTTTTATTTTTTTCTTTTTTCTTTTTCTTTTCTTTTGTTTCTCTCGTCGAAAACGAAGGAGACTGAAGGTGGGAGAAAGAAGTGAATCAGAATCCGGCGATCGGATAGCGTGCGAAGAGAGGAGAACGACGGAGGAGTTTGGAGGAAGTTACAATGGGAATCTCAAAGAAATCGTCAAACGTTTGTACTTCCCGATCCTCCTCACGTCGTGAACCGCCGCAAATTGACTTGGCACGGGCGTTTTCTCGTGAGATTCCTTCACTCTCCTTCGATTATTCTCTTGTTTTTGAGCATAAAGCTTATTCCTTTTTCTGATTCAAGAGGTGCAGAGTGCGGTGAAGCCGATTAAGAAAGATGCGAAGAGGGCTGTGATGAAGAAGAATCTTTTGAAGAATTTGAATGTGGTGTTGAAGTTGAACCCGTATGCAAAGACGGCGAAGCGGATGTCTTTGTTGGCTGAGGCACAGAGGGTTAAGGCTAAGAAGGAGAAGCTCACCAAGAAGAAGAAAACTGTCACCATTATTCTTATGTTCATTGATCTGCTCATCATGTTCTTATGTTTAAATTGTTCATGTTCATTGATCTGGTCATTATTTTCAGGTGTACCATTGGGAGTGGAAGATGCGGGTACTAGCTCATTGTGGACATGTCTTTGTGCAGTGTAAAGATGTCTTGTTCCATCTCTTTGTTTGAAGATAGGTAAAGAAATTAACTATCAAAATGTCTAGTCTTCTGTATATTGTTGATATAAAGGATGTCAGTTCTTGTTCTGTTTCTTAGCAATCACTTGTGTAGTCTAGTCTTCTGTATATTGTTGATATAAAGGGTGTCATGTTCTCATTTTTTTCAGGTGAAGAAGAGTGAAAAGTCATCAGTCATCAGTCACAGACTTGGGTAGGTCAAGAAGAGTGTAAAGTCATCTTCTGTATATCAGTCACGGACTTTTGTTCAGTTCTTGTTCTGTATTTTAGTAATCACTTGTCTTGAAACAAGACTCTCTGATATCTTTCTCTTCTCATTCACTGTCTCGGTTTGATCAGTCTCCACCTCAGACTCACTATTATTGTTGTTGTTAGAACCACCAACACCACCACCATGCTGCTTCCTCTTGGACCGAGCACGCCGGTTCTGGAACCAGTTGTAGAACGTTTTGCTCAGCGATCTGGCCGTGTTGGCTAAGCTCTTCGGTTATCTCTTTGATCTTTTGTTGTTTGTAAGCAAAGTGTATTTAGAAACTTGTATAAATGAAAATGTATTGTCAAGTTCACAAACATTCATCTTCCTTCTCAAGTTCACAAACGTTCTTCTTCCTTCTCAAGTCCATCTCAAACATTCTTCTTCTTTCTCAAAATATTTATCTCAAGATCAAACGTTCCATCTCAAGATCAAACGTTCTTTTTACTTCTCAAATAATTATCTAAACACAACATCAAACATTCCATCTCAAGTTTTATGAATAATTTTCATCAAACATTTTTTTTAAGAACTCTTAGTTAAGAAACTCTCATTGGACCACTTAAAATGGAAGTTTTTTAACAAAAATTCTTAGGTTACATTTATTACTAAAAAAATCATTAAGAACCCATTAAGGGTTTTAGGGATAATCATGGTCTTATACATTCAACTGTTCATCAAAAGAAAAAAAAAATATAAATTCAACATTTTTTTAAATTCAGTAATCTACAGGGGTAACAGTTATTTCTCTTCTACTAAGAGCATCATTATCCCTGAAACCCACTAAGAGTTTTTTAAATATATATTTTTTTGTCTGATTTAAAAAAAAAGGGAACCAATCGCGGGCTGCCACGTGTCAGTGGGACCCGCGAACAGTGCAAGAAACGAACAAAGCACGTTCCTTATTTTGCATACAGAAGAACCGTATATCTCCAATTTCTGTGGGGCCCAGGCCACAAGAACCCTTTTTTTTTATGCGATAAAGATGTTCTAAGAGCATTATCAACCCTATGAACCCAAATGGGTCTTTTCATGATTTTTTAGTAATTAATGATGGTTAAGAGCTTGTAATTAAGAGACACTTATTTTTAGAGCTTCAAGGGAGGTTCTTAATTTGAGGTTCTTAAAAATAAAAAAATTATTTAATTAAAATTTTTTAAAGATAAAATTTATTTATTAAATAGAACATATTAAAAGAAAATATTTTAAACATAGATTAAAAAAACATTACAACAAAGATTAGAAAAATAAACGAGAATAATTTGAAAGAAGCATCTGAGCTCAGTTGTTGTCTTGATAATGTCTGGATTTACGCCATAGATGTTCAACCAAATCAGCTTTCAGTTGTTGATGCATTTGTCTATCACGAATTCTAGTTCGAACACCCATCATATTGGCTATATTTGTTGGGATATCTGTAGAATATGTGAGATCCACTTGTGAACCTCCGGTGTCTTCTCCTTGTTGGAACTCTGAAACATCATATTGAGTGTATCCATCTCATTCGTCTTCTACTATCATGTTATGGAGTATGATACATGCTCTCATAATCTTCCTAATTTTCACTTTATCCCAAAAAAGTGATGGTTTTTTAACGATGGCAAAGCGAGCTTGCAAGAATCCAAAAGCACGCTCGACATCTTTTCAGACAGCTTCTTGATTTTGAGCAAATAAAACCACTTTCGGCCCTTGTGGTATTGGAATAGATTGGACAAAAGTTGCCTATTTTGGATAAATACTGTCGGTGAGATAGTAAGCCAAATGATACTCTCTTCCATTGACAGAGAAAGTGACTTGCGGAGCNNNGAGAGCGATCAAGAACATTGATATCATTTAAGGTACCTGGAGGTCCAAAAAACGCATTTCATATCCATAGATCATACGAAGCAACCGCCTCTAAAACGATTGTGGGTTTTCCCGAGCCACGTGAATATTGACCTTTCCAAGCGGTGGGGTAATTCTTCCACTCCCAATGCATACAGTCGATGCTTCCTATCATCCCGGGAAATCCACGATGTTCACCAATATCAAGTAGACGTTGAAGATCAGCCGGTGTTGGTCTTCTTAGGTACTCCTCGTCGAATAAATTTATTATTCTTTCCACAAAATGTTCCAAACATGACCGAGTAGTAGTTGCACCGAGTCGGAGATATTCGTCAACAGTATCAGCCGTACTACCATATGCCAAGAGACGAATGGCTGCTGTATACTTTTGAAGTGGAGAGAGACTAAGCCTTCCGAGACAATCTTTCTTTTGGCGAAAGAAATCAACTTCATTGGAGAGTCGATGAACAATACGCATGAACAATGGCTTGTTCATTCTAAATCGTCTCCGGAAGAGATTATCAGGATAAGTTGGAGTTTCACTGAAATAATCGTTCCATAAACGTACATCGCCTTTTCTCGATTTCTTTTGATATAAATTCGTTTTTTCCTTTCTTCTTGAGCACCAGAAGCAATGGCAAAATTCTGGAAAGCTTGATCAAAATGTTGATCAAAATATTGATCAAAACTTTCATCATCTACTCCCTCAAAAGTGTTATGAGAAGAAGATGCCATATATGTGAAAAAAAAAATTGATTGTTGTAATTAGAGAGTTTAGAGACTGAATATTTATGTGTTATTGATGACCAATAGATGTTCCTTTATATAAGGATTACAAGATAAAGATAAAAAGAAAGAGTACAAATCCCAATCCAACAGGAAATAGGAAAACTACTAAAACATAGAAAAGGAAAACATCCTAAGTTCTAAGTCGGCTAGGTCATTGACCGACTCTCTCTCCTCCTTGTGGACGCGGCTGGGCTTGATGTGGCTGACGGGCTTTCTTCTCTTGTCTTGGTTAATGACAATCCACTCCATGATTTATAACACTCCCCCTTGGATGCCATAACCATACAGGATCTGTAATACGCTTCATGTTGCCTCATTAAAAGCTTATCAGGAAAACCCAGTGGGACAAAACCATGATGAAGGAAAAAGAGTACAACACGCACTACTCCCCCTGATGTGAACCTCA
>NC_027748.1:23019342-23020345 GCF_000695525.1 Brassica oleracea var. oleracea | reverse complement strand
TGTATCAGGATATCTCATCTCACTGCTCCTCTTTAGTACCTTGTCATTCTCAATCACCGTTAGGCAAGAGATCAGGTCATTGTAAGTGGTAGAACCTCTTTCTATGTAGATATGTTTTGACAACAAATCTTCTGGATGGAATGTGGAGTATGTCTTGAATAATCATTATCTGTTACCTCTTCTCCACATAATCTCAGTTGGTACACGACCCTGGACAAGGCAAAGTGAAACTCGGCCACTGTCTCAAAGTCTTGGAATCTGAGACTCATCCATTCATGTTTGACCTTTGGTAATAATACCATAGTGTATCTGGACTTTAATTATGTCCTAAGGTCACGAGGATTCTCAATATGTAGATACTGATTTCTCAGTTCCTTAGTGAGATGATGGCGCATTATTGTAATGGCTCTTAACTTTTCACTTCTAGTTGCATAATCACCCTGAATGATACTCCTTCCGAGTCCTCTTGATTTCAGGGTAACTGAAGTGTTCATTGCCCATTCTAGATAATTATCTCCAGAGAGATTTAGAATGGCATAATCCATGAGGTTAAATCTCGGCATCTGAAATCATACTACCAATCAATTCTTGATTTAGAATTCTTGCAACCAATTCAAATAATCAGTGCATATGATTTCTTAAGTCTATTTATGATGCTTAAGCCACACGGCTTTGCAATGTGATGCTTAGGTCATACGGCCATATTAGTGATACAACGATCTTAAGGATCGGATCATGATGCAATCCTAGGCTACACGGTCACTTTGATATTCACTAAGCCACACGGCTTTTAATCAATCAAGGGCACAAGGCCGCAAGTATGAACAATGTATTAGGCCACACGACCATATACAAAACGGGATCTAGATGAATTCAATCCTATTTCTTAGTTGCATGTCTATTAGGTTTTAGAATTAAATAATCTAGCAACCTAACTCTCATTCAATATGTAAATTCTTTAAATCAATCTTTCAAGCTTTAAGTAATGAGAGATTTAAGGTTT
>NC_027748.1:22974434-23019003 GCF_000695525.1 Brassica oleracea var. oleracea | reverse complement strand
GGAAGCAAGAACAAGTTAGGGTTCTTCGGGATTAGATCTTTGCACCAACTCCTCTCAGCTCATGAAATAAAAACACGGAGTATTAGATTACATGAACACCATAATCTGAACAAGATATCATCAAACAACTAAGGTATGATAAACTTATCTTTCACAGGATTTGAATTTGGCTAGAAAATCTTGTTGGTTCGGATTAGGGTTCCAAAAGACCAAGACGGCGCCGCGTATTGTTCCTGCGAGTGAGAGCGCATCTGAGATCGAATCGACGAACGGTTTGCGCTGATGGATTTGTCTCGTCAAGAGCTTCAAGATGATATGTGGCTCGTTGTCTAGTTCCTCAGGGTTTGAGAGATAGATCGATTTTAAGTTGCGTCTGGTTTAGGGTTTATGTGTGACGGATTTTAGGTTAGGTTTTGTCTCAGGGTTTTTGGAGTCTATCATGCTGATAACGTGTTGTAATTAGATAAAAATAAAAGGAAAGAGTACAAATCTTAATCCAATAGGAAATAGGAAAACTACTAAAACATAGAAAAGGAAAACATCCTAAGTTCTAAGTTGGCTAGGTCATTGACCGACTCTCTCTCCTCCTTGCGGATGCGGCTGGGCTTGATATGGCCGACGGGCTTTCTTCTCTTGTCTTGGTTAATGGCAATCCACTCCATGATTTATAACATTGATAACTTTGTGATGAAAATGAAGAACAAGAAGATTAAGAACAAGAAGATTAAGGAGAATGGATAATGAGAATGGGAATAGAGAAAGGAGAGGAGATGAGAGAATGGATAATGAGAATGGGAATAGAGAAAGGAGAGAAGATGAGATGGTGTTGTTCCGTTTGTGTGAGATGAATTGGTGTTGTTCATACAAACCGTGAGCTTGAGAGAGAGGAGAGAAGATGAGATGGTGTTGTTCTGTTTGTGCTATCTTGAGATGATGAGATTGTTAATAAAGAAGAGAGCAGATGAGATGATGAGATGGTGTTGTTCGTACAAACCGTGAGCAATACAACATTTATAAAATGTGAATACAATCTCGTGACAATAAGTGACAACAAGAGACAATAACAGACAAAGAAGCACAAGCTTCAGAAGCTTCAGACGGTCCATGACACAAACAGACAAGAAGCACACAAGCTTCAAAAGCTTCAGACGGTCCGTGACACAAACAGACAAGAAGCACACAACCTTCAGACGGTCCGTGACACAAACAGACAAGAAGCACACAAGCATTCTGAAGTTCAAACCTGTAGATCAAGATAACGAAGAAGAAACATCAAGATACCGAAGAAGAAACATTCAAATATCTGCAAGACCTCGAGCCTGATTATAACCAGTTCGACGTTGAGAAACTATGAAACACCACCTTGGAAAGCTAACTCAAAACTCTTCAACGTCAATATGGTAGCGGGAACACTCATTACTACCAACGCCACGTATTGTATTCGTTTCAAACGGAACATGGTACGTGGCTTTGATGGTAATGAGTAGTCCCATTACCTTATTATTACAAGCCTCTGCTGACCATCTGTAATAACCCTCACGAGCAGATAGAATTTTGGTCGAGAAAAATTCCACACGACCAATTTCGAGTTGGTTCGACTAGAATTAAAAATAAAAATTGACCCGGTGAATTATTCTCGACGGGACTGTCTCGTGGCCAAAATACCTACTCTTGATAGTTCTGGTCGAGTTTTAATTATTATGGTCAAGTTTTATTCAAGCTGGAAGGTTTTATATAAAAGCAAGACAAGATTCGATGGACGATAAAACGTTTGGTCGAGAACTGGCTAGGTATAGTTTGAGCTGCTTGTTAATTTAAATCAGTCATGTGAGTTCCACCAGCTTGTGTGCTTGCTTCCTGGCTGGACCAGTCATGTGCCATGCACCTTCTTGCTTACCTGCTTGCTCTTTATAAGTCACATGTTGGTCACAAGCTGTTTGCTCCAGCTGCTTGCAGCTTTCTTCATGAGGGAAAGGTCAGCTGCTTGCTGCTGGAAGTAATGAAACAGCTCACCACCTGTCTCCTCTCAGCCTTGCCTTGTGTTTTGTGAAACCCTCACCTGAAGTAACTTCCTAACATATTTAACTCTTTCTCCACCAGTTTGGTCGTGCATAAACCTGTGAGAAACACAGAAAAATCAGAGAGATAGAAGAGAGAAAAGTGACAGAAAAATTCAAAGAAAAATTCAGAAAAAAATTCAGAAAAGAGGAGTGAGCATGGACAACCCTTTCTCACCATCCTGTGAATTTAATCAGTGTGTTCTGGTGTAATTAAGAGCTGTAGGTTTTGCGTCCAAGAGTTTAGAATCACCCAAGTTCTTTAGCCTTAGATTTTATCGGTAAGAACATATGGATTTGATGAGATCAGTTTTGCTTGAGCTTCAGTTCTTGTTAGGTAACCAAAACGATTTGGTCTGTTTCTGATCTTGAACCTATCATGGATACCTTGTCCTGATCAGGTTAGACGTGTGTTCAGCCTGAAGTTTATATCAACCAAGTTCATCTTAAAGCTTGAGGAAATCGGTAAGCCATAGCTACTAGTTCAGAGAAGTTTTGTTTGGAACAAGTGGACTGATTTGTTAAGCTTCCTGTCCAGATTAGTTTTTAAACCCTTATGTGGATTGATCTTGGTTCAGTTATGTCGCTTAGATATTTTTTTAAAAGGCCTAGCTGAACTGAATTATCCGTGAACCGAACTGAACTGCTTTAAACTAAGCTGAGTAGAGTTTCTGTTGGAATCGACCTGACTGATCTTGTATCCACACGTTCTGAATCAGGAGTGAAATGGAGTGTTATTAGTTGAACTCGAGTCTAGTCTTTCCTAGCCAATCTCATGGAATCAAAGGTGAGTCTAGATAGATGATTAAAGAGGTATGAATTAGTGTTGCATGATTGAAAATGTAGATGATTGATAGGCTTTGTCTCTTGATCAATATTGAATTGGTGAGGTGTTTACTTAGTGTAAACACTTAATAAATATTTATGAATGTTCGTAGAGGTTTATTCTGAACCTTAGTACTTGTTCTCAAGTACTAATATATTATATTATTAAATATATGAGTATAAATCATGTGAAGTCTTATTGTATACTCACTCTCCCGAAAGTTCCCGAATTACCGTGAATTGTTTCCTGTGATACGGAACAAGGTCACGAAGACATGATGATGGGGTCACACCCTGGAGGCCGTGTAACTGCATGCAGCGTTAGATGTTCGATCTTGGAATATCTAATGGAGATGGTGGTTATATTTATTTCCCCGCTAGGCTCGGTTAGCCTTTGTGGTTTTCCGGGTTTAGTCTATATATATTATAAATTATAAGAATGAGTGAATGGCAGGTGTCGTGGAGGTGATGTTTAAGATAAGATTCACGTCGATGGAAGGATATGCCTTATATATGTATTTTTATTAGTTATAGAATATATTTCCACTGCATACAAATGAAGTTGATTGCTTGAGATATTATTAATATACGTTGGGGTGGGGGACTAGGCTCACTGAGTAAACTAGTTACTCATGACTCATTTGTGATGCAGGTAACCAGTAGACGGGAGACCTTACTCTAGGACGGGAAGGAACATCATTAGCCAGCGGTAGTTTTATTATCCTTGCAAAGGCGTTTTGATATTTCTTATGTATAAGATTTGTTGACCGAAAACCTCGAGGTTAATTTATAACAAATTTTGTAAGATGCTTTTGAAAGATATCTAAAGAATGTTTTTAAAGTACGGGTTCCATATGATATTAGTCCTTGTCCGGACGAACTAACTATCGGGTATTGCTTCTTCGGGTTGAAAAGCCTAGAGTGATATCTGATAGGGTTTTGATGTTCTTTGTTTGTTGGTCTAAGGCGATCGGAAGTATTCTGAGAACCTCGGATCGACCATCGAGGAACATCGACCGTGTCATTTCTGGTCATCTACGATCGGAGGTGTCACAGACGTGGTGTCCTGGGGGTGTCACAAAGGTGGTATCAGAGCATGGTTATACGATGCTGGAATGGGACTTGTTTCAAATGTTTTTGAGTCAAAAAGAGTCGCAAGGATAACTAGGATATGCTGGCTGGTTCCTTCATTTTAGGATAGATAGTCATGGGTAGTTACCTAACCGTGATCTTTCATAGCAGAAGCACTGAGACAAGCTTGAACGGGTGGACCGTACTTACCGATGTTACTATCATCATGCCCGAGTTTGCTACCCTCAGGGTCGGGTTCACTACCGTCCTGTTAGGATTCACTAACCTCATGCCTTCCTGCCGTTCTTTTGAGTTCTAGTGGAGGATGCCAATTCTTTAGAGAGATATATGGGACAGAGTTGATACATCGAATACATCTCCGAACTCGTCGATGTCAAGGTGGGTGTTGTTTGTGATCCGGTTCAGATCGATTCGACTACACATGATCACTCATATGTACTTATTCTTCCGGTTTCTCAAGTCTATCCTGCTTTTGCTGAGACATACAAGCACCAGAGCCGTACAAGCCGAATTGTTCTGCATTTGTTTCAATCTTAGCGTTGGACGAAGAGATGGTTTGATTGTATTACAAGATGATGGAAGCACCAGAAGCATTCTGTTTTCAATGAGACATCATGAAGCATATGATGCAAAGAAGAAGAAGTTGGGATCACCAGATACTGAAGAAGGACTAAACCATTCGAGGTATACTTGGGCTTGAGGCAGAATTGGGATGCAACAGTCAAAGCAGAATATTGACGTCGCCGTTGTTCAGAGAATAACAAGGAGGATTTGGCAGCAAGCTATTTGAAGATGAATGCGATGAGTTATTGGTCGAGAGTAAATAATTACTTCAGAGAGTTGAGATCAAGTTGGACAGATTTCAAGAGTTCAAGAAGTAGTATTTTCTACACAAGGTATGGGACCGATTGAAGATTCAGTTTACGGAGTTGGTACAATGAGATGTTTCCGCCAGGATGTTCAGGTCGATTTAATTAGATACAACAATTTCAGCATCAAGATATGTGGTCGAATGAATTTGATTCATCGATTATAGTTTGGAGAATAAGCCAAAAGTCAGATGGAAAATATTTGGGAACTTAGCCAATTATTTTGGAGTAGATAAAAGACCATGGAGTTTCAGAGCTTCTAGGAGATGTTAGAGTATGCCGCGAATACTAAACAAGTTATTGTTGAAGAAGTTCATCAAATCCTGCAGACCGGGAATTTCCAAACCGTGAAGATCGAAGATCATTTTCAAGCAGTGGATTAAGTCGCTGGGATGATTTTGGGTGCATGTTTCATCAGATCAAGATTGAGGAGCCTGAGTTGTTATGGTGGTGACATGCCAGGACAGTATAGTCGGGATCGTTCAAGTGCGAGAAATTCTTAATTGTTTGCATCATTGCGCTTTGGTGATTCCCTTGTGAAGAGTAAGGATGATTATTTTACCCTTGCCCATGAAGTTGCCTGATTCCTTTACCTATACCTAGGGTACCAGTAGTTAGACATGTTCGCTCTTCCTTACCATTAGTCTTGATCCAAGTGTTAGGCTATTTGGGTAGAGCCTACACTTTATAGTTATCTTGACCACCAAATCCCCTGAAAGGTCCAGTCACATGTTTGCTTCTTATCCCACTGTGCGTTGTGTGCATTTTTAAAATTTTTATAAATGATTGAAACAAAAACAAAAAAAAAATATGTAAATTGTGATCAAGGTGTCGGAAGAGACCTTGTTTATGGACATAATTTTTCCGCCCATATTGTGTTTGATTCGGGAACGACACATAGTTGTAGTTCCCGAGTAGTGTCATAGCATTAGGGAGGATTCACTTTGGTGAATTCAAGTACCGTTCTTATTCCTGGAAGTACGGACTGCCAGTTGAATTAATGGTATGCCTTCCCCATTCCGTAGTACTTCCATTAGAGCGGTATGTTTCTATCTAGACTGAGATTGGCTATCTAGTTATCGAACTCAATTAGGATGTCGAGGAAAGAAGTATCTGGAAGAAGACCTGGCACCGTTGGGCTACAATGGTACTCTACCAAGTGTTTGAGCATCGCTCATATCAGTCTGGCAAGTTGAAAACCTTTTGGGAAAAAGGTGAAAAAAGTGTAATCCAGTAACTTGATTGTTCAGAAAGTAGAAGTTAAAAAGGAGCAGTGTATAGGGGGCAGACCGGTAAATATAGAATAAGAGGATGTGTTAAGGCGTTGGAAAGATATCCGACCTTAGAAGTAACCCGTTTAGTATTCTTGTTGAATCAGGATTTTCTGCAATAGCCTAGGCATCTCACCAGGTTGTTCTCGCAGAGTCAAGTAGCAATTAGAAGATTTGTTTGAAGAAACGTTTTGCTCGACCTAGCTCTTTGCTGTGATGAGTACCTTTGTCAGTGGTTAAGAAGAAGAATGAGAGTTTGTGGTTAGGCTCAACTACAGTTAACGGGACTATCAGGGTCAAGGATCAAGTTTCTTAGAATCTATCAGTTGTTAATTTCAGTCACAAGGTACAGATTGCTTTCCAAGGAAGTTTGATGGACGCATATAGTTTTAGTAAACGCTACTGCTGGGAAATTGGAAGTTGGATCCGTTAATTAGCAAGTTGGAACAAGGATTTGTTGTAGATTTTGAAAAGATGCTGCTGCTATCGAATAATGGTCGTGTCTAATCTTTGTTATCCAGATTCGAAGATCTTTGGATTTACCATCAGAAGTTTTTTTTTTTGAAGAGTTGAAACCCATATCAACCGCCGAGCTGATTGATTGAGAAATGTATTACCTGGGAATGAGGTAAAAGGAGTAAAGAAGAAGGCAATCATTTAGAGGAAGTGTCTATGTCTACGTACATCTTAGCTATGCATGAGTTGGAGTTGGTTTCAGTTAAGTTTGCTCTTCAGAATTTTCCATTCATTCTGGTATGAAGAAAGATTGCAAGTTTCAGGGATCAAAGAAGCCCTAAGAAAGGCCAATGTCGTTGCTTATGCCTTATGGAGGGGTAAATTCGCTTTCGATATAGAGAAGGATCTCAAGAATCATGAAGCGAAACTTTAATTTATTTATTCAGCTGCCTTATAAGGAGAGAGTTGAGAGTCTTGAAGATCGCAAGTAGGAAATCAAGATGGCTTACTTGTTTGTATCTAAGGAACTCAGTTGAGAAATGGGAACTTAAGGAAAACTTAGGAGGAGCGAAATGGAGATAATTTAAGTGGATTATATGAGGACTGTTATGTACACAAGGTTAGTTAGAAAATACGTGGGAGAAAGAACTCAAGTTCTACCAGAAGATTAAACTAGATGAGTAGAGAAAGGATGTTAAGTGAACATCGAAGAAGATTGATGAGTTAAGGAATATGTATGACCGTAAGGCATATGGCAATGCCAAGGTTGTTAAAATATCAGAGGATGTATCAATACATAAAGTATGAAGTCGTCGTACAAGAGTACACAGTTGGTGAATCAAGCTTGGTATAGACGGACCTGTTGAATCCTCAGTCGCTGGACAGAAGAAAGAATCAGAAAGCAATGGAACCAGGCTTGATCATGGGAAACATCACAGAGATTAACTTGTTCAGAAGATTATGAAGAGGGTCTCAGATAGATCAGAAGTGTAAAGAATACTGTAAGTGAAATCATTCTTGGAATAGATGAGTGTGTGTATTTGAGAGTAGCACCCCTGGTCCAAATCATGTTGGTGTGATTGATCGTGCATGTTCTTGTTTGATCGTTGCACGGTTAATCAAGTTAACATTGACCAGACTGTAGATGTTACATTCACGTATGGCACATCACCTAACGTTCCAAATTTCATGTTGCTGTTATGGGGGAAAGCCAGATAGAAAAGGTTGAGAAGTGATAGTCTACAAATACAAGATTGTTAGAAAAAGTAGTTGACAAGAGTTGTGCAGAGTAAAGAATTTGGTTATCTTGAAAGTGGCTGCTCAGAAAAGAAAGGATCAGTTGGGGGAATCAAGGAATCGACCATGAGTTGTTTTGATATGGGCAAATGAAGATAAGTTCAGAGCTAATATCCAGAACTCCTTTCAGAGACAGTGTTCAATAAAGTGTGTACAGCTATGTTTTCAGAATTCGGGGACGAATTCTGTTGAGGGGGGGAAGAATGTAATAACCCTCACGAGCAGATATAATTTTGGTCGAGAAAAATTCAACTCGACCAATTTGGAGTTCTTTCGACCAGAATTAAAAAAAAAAATTGACCCGGTGAATTATTCTCGACGGGACTGTCTCGTGGCCAAAATACCTACTCTTGACAGTTCTGGTCGAGTTTTAATTATTATGATCAAGTTTTATTCAAGCTGGAATATTTTATATAAAAGCAAGACAAGATTCGATGGACGAGAAAACGTTTGGTCGAGAACTGGTTAGGAATAGTTTGAGCTGCTTGTTAATTTAAATCAGTCATGTGAGTTGCACCAGCTTGTGTGCTTGCTTCCTGGCTGGACCAGTCATGTGCCATGCACCTTCTGGCCTGCCTTCTTGTTGAATGATCAGTCATGTGCAAGGCACACCTGCTTGAAGTTTCTTCATGGGAGGGAAAGGTCAGCTGCTTGCTGCTGGAAGTAATGAAACAGCTCACCACCTGTCTCCTCTCAGCCTTGCCTTGTGTTTTGTGAAACCCTCACCTGAAATAACTTCCTAACATATTTAACTCTTTCTCCACCAGTTTGGTCGTGCATACACCTGTGAGAAACACATAAAAATCAGAGAGAGAGAAGAGAGAAAAGTGACAGAAAAATTCAAAGAAAAATTCATGAAAAATTCAGAAAAAAATTCAGAGAAGAGGAGTAAGCATGGACAACCCTTTCTCACCATCCTGTGACTTTAATCAGTATGTTCTGGTGTGGTTAGGAGCTGAAGGTTTGGTGTCCAAGAGTTTAAAATCATCCAAGTTCTTTAGCCTTAGATTTTATCGGTAAGAACATATGGGTTTGATGAGATCAGTTTTGCTTGAGCTTCAGTTCTTGTTAGGTAACCAAAACGATTTGGTCTGTTTCTGATCTTGAACCTATCATGGGTATCTTGTCCTGATCAGGTTAGACGTGTGTTCAGATTGAAGTTTATATCAACCAAGTTCATCTTAAAGCTTGAGGAAATCGGTAAGCCATAGCTACTAGTTCAGAGAAGTTTTTTTTGGAACAAGTGGACTGATTTGTTAAGCTTCCTGTCCAGATTAGTTTTTAAACCCTTATGTGGATTGATCTTGGTTCAGTTATGTCGCTTAGATATTCTTTTAAAAGGCCTAGCTGAACTGAATTATCCTTGAACCGAACTGAACTGGTTTGAACTAAGCTGAGTAGAGTTTCTGTTGGAATCGACCTGACTGATCTTGTATCCACACTTTCTGAATCAGGAGTGAAATGGAGTGTTATTAGTTGAGTTCGAGTCTAGTCTTCCCTAGCCAATCTCATGGAATCAAAGGTGAGTCTAGATAGATGATTAAAGAGGTATGAATTAGTGTTGCATGGTTGAAAATGTAGATGATTGATAGGCTTTGTCTCTTGATCAATATTGAATTGGTGAGGTGTTTACTTAGTGTAAACACTTAATAAATATTTATGAATGTTCGTAGAGGTTTATTCTGAACCTTAGTACTTGTTCTCAAGTACTAATATATTATATTATTAAATATATGAGTATAAATCATGTGAAGTCTTATTGTATACTCACTCTCCCGAAAGTTCCCGAATTACCGTGAATTGTTCCTGCGATATGGAACAAGGTCACGAAGACACGATGATGGGGTCACACCCTGGAGGCCGTGTAACTGCATGCAGCGTTAGATGTTCGATCTTGGAATATCTAATGGAGATGGTGGTTATATTTATTTCCCCGCTAGGCTCGGTTAGCCTTTGTGGTTTTCCGGGTTTAGTCTATATATATTATAAGTATGAGTGAATGGCAGGTGTCATGGAGGTGATGTTTAAGATAAGATTCACGTCAATGGAAGGATATGCCTTATATATGTATTTTTATTAGTTGTGGAATATATTTTCACTGCATACAAATGAAGTTGATTGCTTGAGGTATTATTAATATACGTTGGGGTGGGGGACTAGGCTCACTGAGTAAACTAGTTACTCATGACTCATTTGTGATGCAGGTAACCAGTTGACGGAAGACCTTACTCTAGGACGGGAAGGAACATCATTAGCCAGCTGTAGTTTTATTATCCTTGCAAAGGCGTTTTGATATTTCTTATGTATAAGATTTGTTGACCGAAAACCTTGAGGTTAATTTATAACAAATTTTGTAAGATGCTTTTGAATGATATGTAAAGAATGTTTTTAAAGTACGGGTTCCATATGATATTAGTCCTTGTCCGGACGAACTAACTATCGGGTATTGGTTTTTCGGGTTGAAAAGCCTAGAGTGATATCTGATAGGAGCGTTGGTGTTCTTTGGTTGTTGGTCTAAGGTGATCGGAAGTATTCTGAGAACCTCGGATCGACCATCGAGGAACATCGACCGTGTCATTTCCGGTCATCTACGATCGGGGGTGTCACACCATCTCTCCTGAGAGAAACATTACCACGAACCAGTTGAAGAAGCCTGCAAAAACACAGTGAAGGGATCAGTACAAGGTCAATACAAAAACAGAAACAGAAACAGGACCATATATCTAATCATTGAAGAAGACAAGAAACACAAGCAGAAGCATTTATATCATCCATAAGTTAAACACGAAACAGAGAGTTCAATTACAACAAATGGAAACAGAGACTAGACCTCAACTTAAACTAATATGAGACAACATAAACTTGAGAAAACATTAACTAATTTGAGACAACATAAACTTGAGCCTCCAATCTTAAGACAACAATTCAGAAATCAGCTTTTTCTTCAACGCTTCTTCATACTCAGCAAGCGGTTCTTGTTTTGCAATAAGACTTTCGAGTAGCTTCATCCTCGAGAGCCTCTCTTTCATGGCAAAATCCTCCTTCTTGATGCTCCACATGCTCTAAAACTCAGCCGACGCCTTCCCCTCTGCCTTGGTATTTTGCTTACTAAGACCCTTTGAAGCCTTCACACCCGGGGGACGAGCAGTTGCTTGATCAGTATTGGTTTTTGTAGCTTGAGAGGTTGATGATTGTGCGGCCTCGTCACACTTCCTCCTCTTAGAGCTTCTCTCGCATTTAGAGGTAGAAAGCTCACACCATTTTTGGTCATTGCGGAGCTCTTTCCACGCGTGGTCGAGACTGAATTTCTTGTGGTGGTTGTTGAAGAAGATTTCATGAGCAAGCTTCAGCCATCATTGTCATTCTGACCGCTGCTCTTCTCTCTGGTTGCGGCTTCATACGCGCCACAAAACTTTCCTACCAGATCATTGATCTTGTGCCAACGCTGCTTGCAGTGGCTAGGCTCCCTCACTTCACAACCGGCCAGCTTCGGACTTGCAGCAAAGTAAGCGGCGATTCTCTTCCAGAAAGCACCAGACTTCTGCTCATTCTCCACCACAGGGTCTTTGCTCGTGTTTAACAACGAGCTGATGAGCACTATGTCATCGGTTGGTGTCCAGGTCCGTCGTTCTTTACGTTTTGCCGGAGCCTCTTCCCCAAAGTGTGAATCTTCACTTCGCTGAGTTAAGAAAACAGGCACTTGTGAGGATGAAACTTCACCACTATCTTGTCCTAAACCGAAAACAATGTCTTGTTGACTATTTAGAAGATTAACGAAATTAGAATTGCGGTTATTGTATGGATAAGAATCCATACCCGACAATTAGAAAGAAGATAAGGGGAGCAAAACGAGAATACGGAAGAGAAGAGAGAATGAGATTGCAGATGAGAAGATAGAGAAGAAAGAGATGAGTTTAATAGACGAAAGAAAAGAGTTACACATTCATGACAGAGAGAAGAGTAATACATTCATGACAAAGAGAAGAGAACCCAACCATATAGACATGACATATATCGAACTCATTCATGACAAACACATCATCGATTTCTATCTAAACATATCTTCAATTTAATACCTTACACAACCATAATCAACCACTAACTAAACCATTTATTACCGTGATGCAACCATAATCACAATCACAAGACTTTAATCAATTGAACCGAGCAAAGACAGAGAGAAATGTAGTACATGTATTGCTCTTCTACTCCTTTTGTTTGACGAGGCTTGCTCATGACTCCGGATCCATCCTTATTAAAACAGAAAGACAGAAACTTATCAAATGAATCACAGTATTATATCTTAAGTTGATCAAAAATGTTCTTCAATCTCAAGAATCTAAATCATTACACCAAGCCTCCTAACGATAAGCTACTAAACCAATAAGAACAGAAAGCAATACAACGAGATGATCGAACCTTCACTTTGCAGAGAAGATTGATTCTCTCTCCAGAGAATTTATGATACTCTCTTCAATTGGCCTTTCATCTGCAATTGAAAACACAAAACTAAACAAAACTTGCGACAAGAAATACAAGATCACAATCTAACACATGCATAAACCTTTCGATTGGAGTTGGACAATTGAGGATTCAAACAAAAACCAACAAATTTCAGAGCTTTACCTTTCGATTCTAATGAGCAGCAACCGTCAATTATCGTCGTCGTCGAGGAGAGCCACCGCCGATTCGCTTCGTCGTCGAGGAGAGGAACCCACGCTTTTTGCCGCTTCGTCGAGGACAGGAACCGCCGGTTAGATTCGACTGAGCGACACCCGATGATTTTGTCGTCAGAGAGGAGAGCCACCGCCGAGTTGCTTTGTCGTCGTCGTGATCACCCATGATCGTCTCGTCATCGTCGCGGAGAAACCAAGAGTTTTCGATGTCGAAGCCAAATGATTTTTTTGCTCGCCTCGTATTCTCCTCCCAAAAGCATCTCCACGTGACGCGTGGCCAACAAGATGCGGCTCTTCTTCATCTAAATTAAGGGACGTTTCTTAGGTAAATAACAATTTTTCATTTATTTTTTTTCCTAATCAGCAATTAAGAACCCCTTAAAAGCTGCCGATAATCATGGTCTAAGCTTGTATCTCATCAGAAATCCCCTTGAGGGGGCATTTGATACCATATTTAGTTTCCTATGTGCTCTCTTGTTTACTTTAAAAGTTAACAGTTTTAACACAAAAGACGCATCACAAATAGTTAGAACCTCCATAAGTAGAAACTACTAAACAAGTAGCATGATTTAAATTTCAACAGCAAAACTATCACTGCCAACAAAGAGAATCTGTTTATTAATAGCTAGCTGTTTTACTAACAGTTTTCATGAAATCTACACAATTAAAAAAAAAAAAAAAAAGAATTCATAAATCATAGACATTATGTGGAATGGAACAATTCGTAGATATAATAACATTGCATAGACACTTATCATAAATGATCATCGTCCACTTTAGGCTCAGAGGATAACGTCTTTCCTAATATTTTCCAAGAACATCCTAAGCTCTCTGGCTTTTCTGCAATGTTCACCATCATCATCATCATCATCATCACCACCATCATCATCTGTCTCTGAATCACTCAGCTCAATCACATTCTCCAGTTTGTGATCAAGGCACTTCTGCTCATGAGACTTCTGTTCTTGATACCTTCTTGACACGTTCCGTGACCGAGCTTCAGGACAAGGGCTTATCAGATCAATGACTTCTGTTTCTGGATAGAATGAATAAGAGCTCGGGCCAACACCGAATCTACGAATGGTCGACCAACCAGTACTGGAATTTTCTTTAGCAGGTGAATCGATTAGACGCAAGTAATTATGTTTCTTGGATTTTTGCTGTTCTTTCTCTTGTTCTGCCTCTTCCATGGTGCTTATAGCTAGGGTAGATGTTGAATTAAGATCAATCTGTTGGAGTTGGAGGCTGAGTTCGATAAGTGAAGAAGCTTTGGTCGGTGAACTTGTTTCCCTCTCTGTCGATTTAGATTGTTTTTGTTTCGGCTTCTTCTTCTTCTTCTTTGCTTCCATTTTCTCCTTGAACTGTATGATCTTCTCAGGACAAGCCCTGACATAAAACAACAAGGATAAATTGGCAAAACGAATAGTAGGCCAGTTATTCAATGTAAACCAACCGACAAATCTGAAACATTTTCTCAGTGCTATGCGAACAAATAAACAGTAGCTTTTGGCTGCAGATGCGTAGGCTTTTTTAGTAACAAGTAGATATATGAAAGTTTCTATAGCCAAGTCAACCAAATATCGCTGAACTGAGGCTTTTTTTTTTAGTAACAAGTTTGGTCCACAACTGACTAATTTACCTGGAGATCTGTTTACTTTAGACATACTATTTTAGTTCACTTGATTCATCCTGAAATTAAAGTTTTTGCAATAAAAGCCAAACAAAACAGCAGGGCTTGATCAATGTCAACCACCTAAAGCTAAATGTCTATCTGAATCCTTGAGTAAATGGGTGAAAGGTCTGACTTTGATCATTATCGTTACCTTTCTACAAGATCTGCAGGAACAATGGAAGCCTCTAACCCTTCTAGATCATTCCATGAGACTTCGAAACATTCTCGTCCCTGTACTTTGCGAGTCTTTATAATTTCAGACACCGGGCACTTCTCTGGCACCTGCGGCTGCAGAATAATAATTTCGTGCACGAGTTAAGACATGTTCTTGTTTAATGTCCAACTGAATTACGTAAGGGGAAGCCAATCGACTTTTAAGCTGTTGGTTTTTTCTAAAAGCAAGACGCCAGAACCAAGATGAATTTTTGAGATAACAAGTTTTTTTCTAATGTCTGAATCAACAACTTCCTTTACCAATCCATAAAATTTTATGTACCGTATCAATTTCGCACAACTTATGTAGTTGCTTCAACGGAGAGTCCGATTGTTGGGGACAAAGATCTATAGCAAATAACTTGCAGTGAGAGAGAAAAAGATACCTTGTGGAGAGGACGGTTAACGCCAACCTCAGTTGATCTTGATTGCAGAATAGCATACCTTCTCAGCTTTCTTTCAGCAATTTTTGGAAGTATGTATTCATCTGAAAGATAGAGAAAAAAGAAGAACGTAGGTTCCACAAAAGTCTCTGCACAATGACTGCAAATGCAAACAACAAGGAATAGAAGACATACACATATAAATTCAAAAGTGATACCTGTTTTCTCAGAGGGCCACTCAAAGAACTGATGGCATATCTCCTGTAGCTTGGTGCGCTGGAAAGTGAATTCAGCCAGAGCCCTGCAAACACACACTATTTAAATTCATATCACTTAGTTTCTTCTTCCGTATCTAAAATATACATTCAACATTTTCTAAGTTCATTAATCTCCAAGGTTAACATATATTCCTGCTCTACATATAAGTTCATTTGAGGAAGCATTTGATTCCACCTTTGGTTTCCTTTGTGCTCTCTTGTGTATTTTAAGTAATTAGTTTGACACAAACAAGCAACACTAATAGTTAGAAGCTTCATCTGTATTCTGTAGAAACTGCAAACAATGCATGTAACATGACTTATTTCAGAACAAAATCGGTGATCCCTTATTGCTAGCTCCACGCATAGAGTTATATTAGAGGCGCAGAACTATCACTACACGACTGACAACAAGGAAATGGAAAGAAGGATTAACCTGGAAACTGTATTAGAGTCTGCTTTGTGGCACTTGGGATTCATGAACGCATCAATCACCTCTTTGATCTGTTGCACTCCCTCTGGATCATGATTACTTCCTAAACCAAGTTGCAATTACGAAAAGAGCTTCTATGAGAAGAAAATAATATCTAGGAAAATCAACTAACACAAGAAGTTGTTGTTACTTCACATACCATTTATAGACACCAAGGGTAAGGTCCCCTTTTTAGGCCTAGCTTGCTTCTTTGAATTTCTCATGTTTTTGACAAAAGAGAGTCCTTCTGATGAAACTTTTTCAAGGATAACATTTTCTCCAATAGACCTAACAATCCCGCAGGCTTTCTCCTGTTTGCAGAAGAAATTCAACCATAAGTCTGCAAATAATATGAAAATTCTGCAGATAACGGTTTAAGAGCTTCGGTTAACAAAAGACCTGACGAATACCACGAACTCCCTGAGAGTAGTCACTGCCAAGCAGAAGCGCCAGAGCTATCTGTAACCTCATGGAACAAACTTTCGTATAAGTAACTTTTAAAATGATGAAACATCATAGCAAACATCTCAAAGGTCTTTGACATATGGAACAACATATAACAATCTGTAGCTGCGTTTTCTCGTCTAACAAAAAGAAATTGATCCCTTAAAACTTCAAGGTTGCAGTGGAACCATACATACAGATAGCATCTATATGGAGAAAACATTGTAGGTTAAAATATCAAACGCCACCTTTTGCAAGTATGCATTCATCAGTCATGCTTTTGCTGATCAAACCATTTTATAATAGCACAGGTTAAGTATGTAAAGCTAATGACCAAAAGAGACTCTTCAAGTTACCAATGAGTTCCGTCCAAGCCCAAGCTTTTTCTGGATGTCTTCCATCTCATAGCAAACAACGTAACCTCCTTCACCTAGTTCAAGAAGATTGATTAAGGTATATATCTAACCACAACAATTAACTAAACGGATGGTAAAAGAAATCATGACGGCTAAAGAGTCTCTTTCCACTCACCAAGGCATATCTCTCTGTACACAGTCTTTGCCCCAAAAAGGAAAATATCTGAATCAGAGCTAAAACAGGCGTCCTATCGATCGATAATCAGGAAAACGAAAACGTAACACTTGAGTAATGAGTTAACAGCATGAAGATTGACGAACAAGAAAGGGTAAAATGTATCTTACACATAAGTTTTCAGAGTTTAACAGAGCACACTGTGCTTCAGCTTCCTCAACCCTGCAATAGAAGGATATAAGAGAATCCATTTATCAATATGCTTTCATGTGTCCATGTTTACAACTTGGCACAAGCAATAGGAAAAAACACTCGAACCAAAAAGTACTCTAGTCAAACTTGAAGGATTACCCGTCTAAACAGAGTATCCCCAGTGTGGAAGCAATAACTTTGGCCTCTTTTATCATGCAAGAGAACTCAGACCCCATATTCCTTCTGAGTGAAGTCTGTTTCCAAGGTTGGACGCCGCCATCGTCAGCAACCTGGCTAGACCCATAAAGTGTTAACCGGTGAAAATAACTAACTCCGAGAACTAACCATGAGATGCAATCATTTAGCATGCAGTGTACCTCGAATCTTGATTTTAATCGACGCCTGTACGTTGGTACTTTGATTCCAGGAATTGAACCATCTACAACAAATTAAAAGGCACATCGCGGTAAGTCAAGAAGCATAAACAACTCTTTAGAGCAAAGCATCAACAACTAAGAAGTAAGAACTGATTGGATCTCTCCTGAACAAACGCAAATTTGATGGCAATTTCGCAACTAGATAGATACCTGAGACTAGAATGATGGAGCAGTTTAGGGCAATTAGGGCTCGAAGCCGATGAAAGAACCCTCGGAGATAAACTTTTTCTTTAGTGGCGCAATACGATTGGTTCACTTTATGCAATTCCACCATCCAACACGAGAGATCCACGCATACCCTCTTGTTTCTGCGGACAGAGATCTCGTCAAGTCAAGGCCTTGTCTTTTCTTTAATTAAACAGATAAATTTTCTGTGAGGAAACAAGAATACTCACTGAAGATGATCGAGTGGATATCTCTTCTTGCAAGGCTCTAGTACATCCCACAGATACTTCACCCCCATTTAGCTTCAGCCTTGAGATTGAAGATGAGATAATTTGAATTTCTCAATTTTGATTTTTTTTTTTTTTTTAAACCCCCCGTTCGATATACAATCAATGTCCCCACATTTTAAGTTTAGCCCAATACCGCCCAATACCGGAAACGAGTTAGATCCCTTTAAGCTGTATAACAGTTCGTTCCGATCGGGTTGGTTCATCTTTTCGGTTAAATGGGTAATTTGGTTTTAAAATTAGCCTCAAATTTATTGAATACAAAATTTAGGTTTGGTTATTGATTACTTTAATTGTTCATAATCTTAGTGAAATTGACTGAAAGTTTATGATTTTTTTTTTTAAATCCAAATTTAGTTCTATTCAGCTAAATCATATTATCATATGTGTCTGAATCACTCAGCTCAATCACATTCTTAAGTTTGTGATCCATAAACTTCTTCTTCTGAGACTTCTGTTCTTGATAATCTCTTGACACATTCTCTGACCGAGGTTTAGGACGGCTTATCAGATCAATGACTTATGTGTCCGGATAGACGGAAATAAGAGTTCAAGCCATCACTGAATCTACCAGTGGTCTACCAATCAATATTAGAATTTTTTTGGCAGATGAATCTATTAGACAAAAGTAATCACATTTCTTGATTTTTTGCTGTTCATTCTATAGCTCTGCTTCTTCTATGGTGCTTGTAGCTAGGACAAATGTTGAATTAAGATCAATCTGTTGGAGTTTGAGGTTGAGCTTGAAGCTTTTAGTCGGTGAACTTGTTTCCTTCACTTTTGATTCATGTTTTTTTTTTGTTTTGGCTTTCTTTTTCTTCGGTTCCATTTTCTCCTTGAACATTATGATCATCTCCGGACAAGCCCTGAAATTAAAGTAGGAATGATAAATGGACAACAACAAATAGTAGATGGTTCTTCAAAGTAAACAAACCACTAAATCTAATCTATCTTCTCAGTCATATGTGACAAATAAACAGTAGAATTTGGCTGCATAAGTAGATATATGAAATAGCCAAGCCAACCAAATATAGCTGAACTGGGGCATTTGTAGAAACCAGCTTGGTACACAACTAACAATCTTAACTAAAGATCTGCTTACTTCAGACATACTATTTTAGTTCACTGATTCATCCTAAAATTTAAATTTGTGCATAAAGGACAAACAATACTGAATTGATCAATGTCAACCACTTGAGCTAAATGTCAACTTTATCTGAATCCTTAGTAAATGGGCGAAGGTCTGACTTTGATCATTATATCATTACCTTTCTACAAGATCTGCAGTAAAAATGGGCGTCTCTAACCTCCAGATCATTTCATGAGACTTAAAAAATTCTCGTCTCAGTACTTTGCGAGTTTTTATGACATTGAGCACTTCTCTGGAACATGTGGTAATCCAGTTAAGCTAGAAGCTGTATTAGAGTCTGTTTTGTGGCACTTGGGATTCATGAACGCATCAATCAGACAATCACCTCTTTGATTTGTTCCAATCCTTTTGGATCACGATTACTTCCTAAACTAAGTTGCCATTACGGAAATAGCTTCAATGGGAAATTTTTTTCTTTGGAGAAGCAACAATATCATATCGCAGATCACAAGAAGTTCTTATCTTTACCTTTTTGTGGTCCTCGTTCTGCCTCCACTAAGATTCATGGAGAGTTTCAGGATCCTGGTTAGGGCCTCATCACACCGACATTCCTCATAGACTCAATGGGATCTTTGATGAAATAATATTATATTTTTGTGTGTAAAGCTTTAACCATTCAAGTTATTTTGTATGCTTATATTGTTATAATATAATGTTCTAAATCTTGATTAAGTAAAGAAAATTTCAGAACCAAAGCTACTTCACTAATCAATCTTAGTACATAAATTAATATTCTTAACTATATAGATTATTTCTTATTAACTACATATTCTTAACTACAATGTGTAAAAACATTCTTCAATTTTACTGTCCTTCTTCTTGCCCTCGTTGTCTAGCCAAATTCTTTGCCAATTGTTTCCTCTTGAATTTTTATTCTCCTCGTCAATTGCTTATCATGAGGAAGCAACTCCATGAGCTCTTGAGATGGATTTGGTTCCCAATCAAGCCATCCAATCTGATTTCAGAGAACCATAATGAATCTGTGCAACATTTCTTCGCTGACCATGGAGAAAATCCAATTCAAAAATGTACTTTATTTTCTCCACCATTGACAATGATATTGTGTTCATCAGATTTTCTACTATCTTCTTCATATGACGAATTAGAAGATCATCATTAGCAGCATCCTTAGTTGATCCAACGTAGAAAAGAGGCATATCTTGTTCAACCTGGTGTCCCTGTGCTTAAAAAAGATCCTAATGGGGTCGTGTTGGTCCTCACAGCCATCACAGTAAACCTTGAACACCACTGGACCCATGTAGTTGAAAGAGCTCAAATGAGAAGCCAACTTGATGTTGAATGTCGAGAATTCTGTATCATAAGAGATACTAATATTTTCAGCATCAAAATAAATAATGTTGCTCCTGCTTTTGAAGATTTCTGGGCAAAGTAACGCCATGGTTTCAGAGGAATCTTCGCGAAAGAGAAGAATCGCCGAAAAGAGCTCTCGGAAACAAAATGAATTAGGTCAGCAGACCCTCGAGAAGTTGTTTGTCTTGACCATGCAAAACAACTAACTCCTCGATATACTTATGGTCTCCACTAATGATGTTATGGTCGGTAGATTTGTCATTATCTTTCATCATACGTTTAATGAGAATAACATCAGTTGCATCTTTCTCATTTGAGTTCACATGAAAATAGTCATATGTTGTTGAATCATGTACACATAAAGTTTAATTTAGTTTTCCTTAAAATAAGGAAAAAATAATATTATTTTGGTGAAAGTTTTCAGACAAGTAAATATATAAAATACTAACATTTGATAAAATTTTGCCCAAATTTTGATAATTCTTTATGTATAAACATTTATCTTTAATGTGATGTGACCTAATCTAACATTTTATAAACATATCCTCCACATTTTTTTTTCTTCAGTCTTTGTAATTATTTTTCTTCTCTTTCAATGGTGTTTTCATTCTTTTATATGTTTTCATCTTTTATCATGTCTTTTTCTTCTGATGTTTTCATGTCATATATTTTTATTTTTGATTGAAATCCAAGACATGGGGTGAATGTAGATATTGTTATGTTTACCAGTTCTTAGTTCTTCATCTTTTATTATGCCTTATTCTTTAATGTTTTCACATTTTCGATTGAAAATCCCAAGATCTAGGGCTACATGTAAACTTTATTTTATTTTGCGACAAATTTCAAATAGAATAGATCAATTGATAATTCATCATTTTTATATATTCCTCTCTAATGTTTTCATATCATATCTTTTGTCTTCGATTGAATTTCTCAGATTCAGAATGAATGTAAATTTGATCATGCTTTACCAAATTTTGGTTTTTCATCTCTTATCATGTCTTCTTCTCTAATGTTTCCATATCTTCGATTGAAATGCCAAAAATCAAGAGGCTGAATGTAAACTTTATTTTTTTTGCAACAAATTTCTAATAGAATAAATCAATTGCATATTCAATTTTTTTTATCTTTTAGATGTTTCGATCTTGTTCTTGATTATCATGTATTTCTTAATATCTTTTGTCCTCTCTGCTTCTTCTTTAGTGTTTTCATATTGTATTTTGTTATAAATATGAAAGCTTATTTTAGGTTTTCAACAAAATTCTAATAGAATATTTAATTACAAATTCATTATTTTTCAATTTTAAACGTTTTGATATTTTATTATTCGTGATTATCATGTTTTGTAATGTTATTTTCTTCCCCTTAAAAAGTTATGCAATTCTTTTAATCTTTTTCTCTATGATGACTATGTCTGACTTGCCTTGAACCTTTCAGATACAAAAAATGATTTTGTACTATAATACCAAAAATTTACATAAAGTGTACTATTTTGAAGAAGAAAACAATCCAATGGACAATGATGCTATGATAGCACAAGACATTCGTGTCCTATATGCCCATTAATTTGATGCTTATTAAACCCATGAACGAGGATACTGATATTTCCAACGACCATGGTCATATATCACAAAGATGGCCAAATGGACATAAATGTTATCTTGATCTGCTCCCAAGCTTACTTAAGAAGAAAATGAGCTCATGACCTTTCTATGCTTGAGTACGCATATATAGGCTTGAGATTTTTATCCGAGATCCGGATCTCGAATCCGATCCGAAAATCCGGAGGGGCCAAATCCGGATCCGGAAAGTAAAATGTTGGATCCGTCAAATCCGGATCCGTATGCGTAATTTTTATTAATAATTATTTCAAAAATAACAATATCTATATATAAAAACTAATTTTATTTATTATATTTTCATTTTATAATAGTATATATAAATTTTGTAATATTATACATAGAAATAATTAAAAACATTATATACATTTTATTTTTAAATTATTGTTAATATTTCATATATATTAATATTATTTTTATTTATTTGAAGAATCAAAATCCGAATCCGGATATCCGCCGGATATTACAATTTTTAGAAGGATATCCGATACCCCGATATCCGAGAATCCCAGATCCAGATAAAGATAGTAAAATGATGAATCCTTCGGATAAGGATCCGGATACCTTAAAATTCTCCGGATACCCGATCCGTTCCTGGCTTATTTATATATATATTTTTTATTTTATTTTTTATTAGAGAAGATATGTTTTGCCTTTATGGATTCGGCTTTTCTCGTTCTTGCTTGTGTACATACTAAACGATAGACAATCTAAGTACACAAAATAATTCTACCATAAAGCCCTGGTCACATTATTCAAAGTAAAGAAAATACATAGAAGAAGATAACACATATATAATTTTCAAAAAAAGATAACACATACATAACAGTTGTTATGTTTTCGGGAGTCAAAAAAGAGATGCTGCTTACTTTACTCTAGGTAAATAATAGAAGTGTTGGAACTAAGTTTCTTTTCCGTAGATTGGAGACGAAATGTTTGCACTTTACTCTTCTTCTTGACCTTTCACCACGTGTACATTCCTCGTAGGAACAAGGAGCAGTCGAGTTGAACATCTCAAACACTTACTTGGTTGGTTTAGGTTTTGAATAACGCGTACTCAAATAAGCAATATGCTTCTAACACGACCTTGAAAGTAGTCACTACCAAACATGAGCACCAGAGCTATGTGTAACTTCAAGGAAGAAATTTTGTATAAATAACCTTGTAGAATGATGAAACACCATAGAAAACATCTCAATGTTCTTTGAGCTGTAGCAACATTTTCGCGTCTACTAATGCAACTAAAATAAATTTGATTATTTAAAACTAAAATGTTGCAGTGGGACACTAGTCAATAGTCATGCTTTAGCTGATCAGACCATTTGGTAATAACGCGGTTAAACATGCAAAGCTAATGACTAAAATATACTTTTGAATTCTGTGTCTGCCAAAAAGCCATGAATAAAACATATTAGAAATTGTTTGTTTTTATTTATTTTCCTACTCATGTCAAGGTTTGGTGATCTAGAATTGATCACTAAATACAAACTTTTTGGCATTGCCTACATTTATATACACGCAATAAACGTTCAAAACCAAAAACAACCAACAAAAAAAAAGAGAAACACACAAACAATGAAAGATGGAAGCAGTAGTAAGTCAGATACACCAATCAAAGATGAAGAGAGCTCACTTCATCAACTTTCCACTCTCCTTCTTCATACTTATACCATCTCACAATCCCTTCATCATTCTCAGTCCTCTGACACATCACACAAGTCTCATGCTCCATACAAGTCAAGAACCTCTTCAGCCTCGAAGCTTTCTCAAGTATCGTCTTATCCAGCTCTCTAACAATCACTTTCTGCTGCGGTTGCCACACGCTGTACTCCACCAGGTAAGAGTGGGATATGTTGAGCACTTCAAGATCAGGTAACCCGTCGAGGATCTTTATGAGCGCTTCCCGCTTGATCGCGGAGCATCTAAGGCTGAGTGTTTTGAGGTTAGGGAGGTAAGTGATGAGCGTGTTTGCAAAGAAGATCTCGAACGGTCCCATGATCTTGAGCTCCTTAAAGTTCTTGCAGTTCTTGGCGATCTCTGTTAAGAGGTAAGGCGGGTTTGCGATGCTAGGCATTGTTAGTGACTCGAGATCTTTCCAGATCCTTATGGCTTTGCATATTCCAGTCTTCTTTATTCTGTTCCAAGCCGGAAGGACAATCCGTCTCAACCCTGGACACCTACAAAAGATTTAAAAATATAAGCAAAGCTGAATCTTAAGACTCAAAAGTACGACTGGTTACCTCTCTGCGGTGTAAGTAAGCTGATCATCACTCAAGAACAAGTTGAAATGGAAAACCAATGTCCTCGTGTTTCCTCCGCTAAGATTCATGGAGAGTTTGAGGATGCGAGTGAGGGACTCATCAGAGCGACGTTCGACGTAGACATAAGGCCCCAGTGGGATCTTGATGAAGCTAGATCTCATGTGGGAGAGATCAAGAGTCTTCCAGAGGATGGGATCGCAACAAGCAGCTCTCCAACCACTACAGACATGAGCTAAACCCGAAGTCAACTCAAGGCCCTCGTGTTGCCTCCACTGAGATTCATGGAGAGTTTCAGGATCCGGGTGAGGGCCTCATCGGAGCGACGCTCCACGTAGACGTAAGGCTCTAAAGGGATCTTGATGAAGCTAGATCTCATGTGGGAGAGATCAAGAGTCTTCCAGAGGATGGGATCGCAACAAGCAGCTCTCCAACCACTACAGACATGAGCTAAACCCGAAGTCAACTCAAAGATGCTAAACTTCTGGAAGATGCGGACTAAGATGTCAGTGTCCAGCTCTTCCCATCTACTCCCTCGACGACTCTCATACCCTTCTTCCATATCTCTATTGCTCTAGTACCCTAACAAAGAAGGTTTAATCAAAAAACTGTTCTTAGTATCCTTCACAAGATCTTGTTAAATAGGGAAAAATCAACCCAAAAAAAAAAAAAAAACGGAAAAGACGAATCAAGTGTCTTAATTCTCTTGATAAATATGAGAGATTGTACTCAATCAATGCAAGAAAGAAACTGAAGCAAAGAGAGAAGACACAAACGTCAGCAAAACTTTTTGGGGCCTCTTGTCACAAACAGAGTATTAATAAAAAAAACCTATTCAAACGAACCCTCAGAGTCACAAAAACGAAAAGACTTGTCCAAGATCGGACAATTAACTCAGAGAAACACGGAAGGACCAAGATCGTCAAAACACAGAAAGAAACCGAACTAATCGAAAGCAGAGTAATTCGAAAACAGAGATGACTAAGATCGTTAAAACTGAGAAAGGAACCGAACTAATCGAAAACAGAGAGAGGAGTAAGATCGAAAACCGCTCTCTAAACATGAACCGATCTGATCTATTGACATTCCTAAAATTGAGTCGAATTGAAAACGTATAAACCGACATAGATCTCAATTCACAGGCAAACTAAAAGGATAAGATCAAAGAAGAAGAAGAAGAAAGGTGAAAGACACACGCAAAGTGGTGGGGAGTGAGAAATTTAAGAACCTTGGAAGAGCAAATAATCGTAGGCAGCGACGACGACACCGTAACTCATCTCTTTCTTTAGCCGATGAAAGTAGATATGAAAAGAAAAAAAAAAAAAAAAAGAGTTTGTTGTCGTCACAACGACCGGTTTTGATTTTTGGTTTGTTTGATTTTTGTTTTGTTTTGGTTCGGAGTAAACCGGTTTGTCTAAACCCAAACCCTTAAAATCCCTGAAGACAAAAAGGTAATTAAATCTGACGGCGCAAAACACACATGAGTGATCTAACGGCTTTTATGTAACGTTGTTAGGTGGGTGACATGTTATAAACGGCTGCGATGCAGTTTAGACGACGAGACAGAGTTAGATAAAAACGAGAGAGAGAGAGAGAGAGAGAGAGAGAAGCAAAAGTAATCTCCTTTGTTTCGTCTTCCGCTACCTATCTCTTTCCCCAGACGGGCCGCGACCATTACAAGAGTCTCTCTCGCACTTTAGACGGTAAAACCTAAAACCCTCTTCTCTGCCTCTCTCTCTTTCCCTGTTTCCATTAATTTTACGAGAGGTTTCTGTTTCTGTGTCGTGTTAACTTTGAAAGGTAAAGGTGAGGACTTTTTATTAAAATCTTCAGGTTGTTCCTTAGGTTCCATTTTTGAGTTTTAGTAATCTGGGTTCTCTTGTATTCAGTTGAGAAAAATGTTTACTTGGGGATTAGGGTTTTGTATTTGTTCAAAGATGTATGCTTTGGTTGCTGGGTATAACTTCTTATAGTGATACTGTTCTGCTCTTAGTTGGTGGACTGAGTTATGCATTTTTTGCGCCAGAGAGAGAGAGAGCTCTTTCTATAAACGGGTTTAAGAGTATGATTAGCTTCAATCTCTCCGTGTCTCCAAAATGATAACTCTCGACAGACACTTGTTGGATTTGGCGTCTGGCTTTTAATTAGACGTATAAGTGAAAGGCTTAGCTTTTGGTTTACCTAGAGCTTTTTGATTGCTTCTCTCTCTCTCTTCTTCTTCTTGTGATGTTTGCCTTCTCTTTTCACAGAATGAAAGCCAAAACTTTCTCTTCTTCTGTCTTGTCTTTTATTTTGGTCTATAAGAGCTACAACTTATGATTTACCGTTTACCCAATGCAGCCTCCATCCAACTCTTCCCATCATGGCTAGGCTCTTGGCTAATTTCACAGCCCGTCCTTTACTTGGTCCCGGAAGACATGTTCAGTCCGACGAATATAGAAAACCAAGAGGATGTGTGAAGATGATGTACACTTCTCAAACGCCGGTTTTGAGCATCCAGAGCTTCTCAGGGTTAAGGTCTGCCAATGCAGTGGATCTAATAGGAAGGCCTGCTCATGGTTTCTTTAGTAAAGTTAACCTTCAAATCTCATCCCGCAAAGGAAAAGCTAGCCGATGTGTGACTACAAAAGCCATGTTTGAGCGGTTCACCGAGAAAGCTATCAAGGTCATAATGCTGTCTCAAGAGGAAGCTCGGAGACTTGGCCATAACTTTGTTGGCACTGAGCAGATACTGTTGGGTCTCATTGGGGAAGGGACTGGAATCGCTGCAAAGGTTCTTAAATCAATGGGGATCAATCTTAAAGATTCTCGCGTGGAGGTGGAGAAGATCATTGGGAGAGGCAGTGGATTCGTGGCTGTGGAGATCCCATTCACTCCTCGTGCAAAGCGTGTCCTGGAGTTGTCTCTAGAGGAAGCTCGACAACTCGGTAAGAGCCTATCCTGGATCTGTTTCTGTATTACTTGAGCTTTTTAGTGATGAAACTTACAGCATGTCTCTTGCTAATTTGGCAACCTTGTTGTTGTTATTTAAACTATAGGGCATAACTACATTGGGTCAGAGCATCTTCTGCTTGGTCTTCTTCGTGAAGGGGAAGGTGTTGCAGCTCGTGTCCTGGAGAATTTGGGTGTAGATGCTAGTAACATCCGGACGCAGGTAAATGCATCAATCTGAGTCCTCACAGCCATGTTTTGTCGTTGGAAACAGTTTCTTGATTACATTTTGAGTCAGGTTATACGTATGGTCGGAGAAAACAATGAAGTGACCGCAAGCGTTGGTGGAGGATCCAGCGGAAACAGCAAGATGCCAACCCTAGAAGAGTATGGGACTAACTTAACTAAACTAGCAGAGGAGGTAATAAAAATGGCTTACTTAACACTCATCTTGAAGAAACTCTCAAGAAAGTGTAATGTTAAGCTTTGGTTTTCCACTTTCTATTACAGGGCAAACTAGATCCGGTTGTGGGAAGGCAGCCACAGATTGAACGAGTGGTCCAGATCTTGGCTCGAAGAACCAAGAACAACCCTTGTCTAATTGGAGAACCTGGAGTTGGCAAGACAGCAATAGCTGAAGGACTCGCACAGAGAATAGCCAGTGGTGATGTTCCTGAAACAATTGAGGGGAAGACGGTAAACAAAATATTCTCCCATTGGATCATCTATAATGTGTTTAAGATGCTGAGAAGAGTGTTTACCTTGACTTTCCAGGTTATAACCCTTGATATGGGTCTTCTAGTGGCTGGAACAAAGTACCGTGGAGAATTCGAGGAAAGATTGAAGAAGCTTATGGAGGAGATCAGGCAAAGTGATGACATCATTCTGTTTATCGATGAAGTGCACACTCTGATCGGTGCAGGAGCCGCTGAAGGTGCCATTGATGCTGCCAACATCTTAAAGCCAGCTCTTGCCAGAGGTGAATTGCAGGTAAAGGATATCCTCATTCTTTCTATTGGTCAAAATGTAATGTTAACTAAAAATGGAAACTTTTAAGTTTATATACATATATTTTTATGGTTGTAGTGTATTGGTGCAACAACATTGGATGAGTACAGAAAGCATATTGAAAAAGATCCTGCGTTGGAGAGAAGGTTCCAGCCTGTGAAGGTACCTGAACCAACTGTAGATGAAGCTATACAGATCTTGCACGGTCTCCGTGAGAGATATGAGATCCACCACAAGCTCAGGTACACTGATGAAGCCTTGGTTGCTGCTGCGCAGTTGTCACATCAGTACATCAGGTTTTTGTTTCTTCCTGTTTTCAGCACAGTTTCTTAGACAAGTTTGCAGCCTTTACTCAACCCTGTTTCTTCTCTTGAATGAATAGTGATCGGTTTCTTCCAGACAAAGCCATTGACTTGATTGATGAAGCTGGGTCTCGAGTTCGACTACGCCATGCTCAGGTTTATTATCAGAAGATTGTCTTTTATATCTTTTTGAGTTTATTCAGAGTGGAATTGTGTGTATGTTTAGGTCCCTGAGGAAGCTAGAGAGCTTGAAAAGCAACTCAGACAGATCACAAAGGAGAAGAATGAAGCTGTGAGAGGCCAAGACTTTGAGAAGGTATCGTCTTCGAGTTTGTCTTACTGTCTATAAACCCAAGATTGGTGTTTACAGTTTCTTCTCCAACAGGCTGGTTCTCACCGTGACCGGGAAATAGAGCTTAGGGCCGAGATAGCTGCTGTTTTAGCCAAAGGCAAAGAAGTGAGCAAAGCTGAGACTGAAGCTGGCGAAGAAGGAGGACCTACTGTCACTGAATCCGACATCCAACACATTGTCTCCACCTGGACAGGAATCCCTGTAGAGAAAGTCTCGTCCGATGAATCTAGCCGTCTTCTCAAGATGGAGCAGACACTTCACACTAGAGTCATTGGCCAAGACGAAGCTGTCAAAGCCATTAGCCGGGCCATCAGACGTGCGCGTGTTGGACTCAAGAACCCGAACCGCCCAATAGCAAGCTTCATCTTCTCTGGTCCAACCGGTGTGGGGAAATCAGAGCTTGCCAAAGCCTTGGCTGCTTACTACTTCGGTTCAGAGGAAGCAATGATCCGTCTCGACATGAGTGAGTTCATGGAACGACACACCGTCTCAAAACTCATCGGCTCACCTCCTGGTTACGTAGGGTACACGGAAGGAGGTCAGTTAACGGAGGCAGTTCGACGCAGGCCTTACACGCTTGTCCTCTTTGACGAAATCGAGAAAGCCCATCCTGATGTTTTCAACATGATGCTTCAGATCCTAGAAGACGGGAGACTCACTGACAGCAAAGGAAGAACTGTGGATTTCAAGAACACGCTTCTGATCATGACATCAAACGTAGGAAGCAGCGTGATTGAAAAGGGCGGTAGAAGAATCGGGTTTGATCTGGACTACGACGAGAAAGACAGCAGCTACAACAGGATCAAGAGCTTGGTCACTGAGGAACTGAAACAGTATTTCAGACCGGAGTTCTTGAACAGGTTAGATGAGATGATTGTTTTCAGACAGCTGACGAAGCTGGAAGTGAAGGAGATTGCTGATATAATGCTTAAAGAAGTAGTGGTGAGGCTTAAGGACAAAGAGATTGAGCTTCAAGTGACCGAGAGGTTTAAGGAGAGAGTTGTGGATGAAGGGTTTGACCCGAGCTACGGTGCGAGGCCGCTGAGAAGAGCGATAATGAGGCTGTTGGAAGATAGCATGGCGGAGAAGATGCTTTCAAGGGAGATTAAAGATGGAGATTTAGTGATTGTTGATGTTGATGCTGAAGGAAGTGTGGTTGTGTTGAATGGTAAGAGTGGAGGTGGTAGTGTTGCTGAAGAAGCCATGGAAGATCCTATTCTTGTCTTGTAGAAGGAATGAGAAGTGTTCTAGAGATTTTTGTTTTAGCTTTTTTTCTTCGATCTGGATATTGATTGCTTGTGTTATGTTGCAGTGTTTTTTTTTTTTCCTTTTCACAAAGCTTGTTGGACTTGAGATTTGCCAAAATAAGAACACCAAAGCTTACACAATCAAGTGTGTGAAAAAAATGGATGGCACACAGATTCTATGTGAAACTTACGTGAAGAGAAGAAATAATATACATTAACTATGAATCAGCATCGAGAAGCTGATCAATTTCTCTATCAGTAGGAGATGGAAGCTGATCAATTTCTCTTCGAGAAGCTTCCCATAGCTGTTGCTCTATCAATCCTCTTTCCACTAAAGACGAGAGCAAAATCGAAACACTTTAGTTTCATCATATTAAGCTTTTCAAGTAAAAGTCAGGAGTGGAAACGAAGTGTGATTGTACCATCTAAGGAATCGTGAGAAGTCGTAGATTTCCCGCTGCTACGGCTGATCCATAGATGGAGACGTTCTTCTGCTATGTCTTCTTCCACACCGTGTAACTTCGCTCTGCCCCAGAAGTACATCAGCCATCTTACATAAAAAAGGACACATTATTTTGCATTTGATGAGTCTAATTTCTTTGAGTGGAGGCGTTGGGTAATCTTTTCTTACATGTAGCTGAAGTAGTGAACACACTAAGAAATGAAGCAAAAATGGTTTCGGGTCTAAAATAGTTGGTTTCGATTTTTACAAAAGTTAACTGGGTTGTTACTGTTTTATTTAACAACTCATGTACATATGTGGCCAGAAATAAACGTGTTAGAGCATGATTAACGCATAGAAGTTCTTATTATTTTATTTTTTTGTCTTAATAAAAAAAAAAAATTAAACGGCGAACCAGTCGCGGACCGCTATGTCTCAGTGGAATCCGTATACAGAAGACGAATCTTGTGCTTTTTGTGGGGTCCAGGCCAAGAACCTCATTTTTCTTGTGCGATAATCATGGCTTTAGTTATTACTTATTAGATCAATTAACAACTCGTGTACTGTTTAGATGGTTATGGTTAAAATTATTATTTTTGGATTTAAACTGTTTGTTACAATTTTGTATAACCATTCAAATTTGATTAAATATAGTAAATGTATAACAAATAAAAGTCTATCGAATCCTAGTTATTATTTTTCAAAATTAAATAAATTTGACAAATTTGTTAGAGTAAATCTGTCAAAATTAAGGAAATACGTGGCTAAAGAGAAATAAATTTGTCCAAAATAAGTCTATGACTACATAAAACATAGAAAAATAAGTTAGTTCAATAGAAATTTCGTATATTTTTTTGTAACAAAGGGAAAACAGGTATAAAAACAAACTAGTAATTGAAATAAAATTAGAGTTTGTCTAGTATTTTTTTTTTTGAACAACAGAGTTTGTCTAGTAATAAATGGATAAATAAGGGTTAAACTAGTTTTTAAATGTAATCAAATAAAAAGGTAAATTGAAATTTAGTATTTGTGAATTTCTTATTTATATTGCTAACAGCTATGGAAAATCATCTAAATTTATAAGTTACACAAGTTTCTTAACAAAAAATAATAGTTGATTTTTATATTATTTATTGAGTCAATTCATTCTTTGTTTGTATACTGCTTATTTATTATAATTAAAAAAATATATAGATGACTCAATGCTTATTAACTACTACCACACCGTTATGGATATTTTATTATAGTTCTTACCTATCTTTATATTCGAATGACATGAAAAATCTCTATAATATTATTTGAGAAGTAAGTTTCCTAGGTGTCGAGCTCACGTTAATTTAAATGATGGTTGATTACATAAATACCCTTAATGAAATATAAATATTATATCTAATTACAATTATTAAAATCTCTATAATATTATTTAAAAAGTCAATTTCCTATGTGTTGCGATCATGTTAATTTTAACGATAGTTGATTACATATATATCCTTAATGAAATATAAATATTATATCTAATTACCATTATTAAAAAATATTTTTCCTTTTAATTATTAATTTATGTCAATAATTTAAATATTAGTTTCCTTTTATATCTTTTCAAAGTAACATATATAATAAAAATAAAATATTTATAAAAAACCAAAAAACGAAAATATATTTACAAAAAAGGAAAATAAATAATCAGCCCTTTAAAACATTATATTAGACAATTTAATATACATATGTGTAAGTTAAATAACAATTTTATTGCGATGTTTTATTCATTTTGCATAACACATTTTGTTACTTTTAAAATTTTGATTTAAATGTTCTTATAAATTTTATCCAACTATATCAATGAAAATATCTACAAATTTTAAAATTAACTTAATAGGTTACTTACATAACATTATTTCTCAAAATTGAAAAAAATATATTTATTTTAGTAATACTAAATAATAAGTCATACAATAGAAAAGGAAACTAAAATATTTTTTATTACTATACACCTTTGATAATTTAATTTATATATTCTTGAACTTTTAAAAGATTATACTTATATTAATTTATTAAACATTGAATTGATTAATAACTTTTTTTATTTGATTCTCAAAAGAACATATATTATATTATACATAAATCACTAAAATATATTACAAATCTAAAACAACAACCAACATAAATGTAAATGAAAAATAATAAAAAATTAATTTAGTCAGAGCAAAAGCCACTATGATTTATTTTGATAAGTAAATAAAATCCAATATATATAAATAATTATTAAACAGATTAAATAGTATATATCCAAAATCACGTATCTAATAAAATAACATAATAGTATTTAAAACAAACCATACATATAAACTACAACATAATTTAAATTAAAATATCAATAATTTATTACAATATATTCATTTTTAAAATATTTATATCAAATCACCTAGTTACTCTATATTCACAATGTCTAATTTTTTTGTATTTACCAAATTTTAACAATGAAAATATGTTTATTGTGTTCATATATGTATTTGAAGTATTCTTATTTGATTATTTTAAATGCATATTTCGTAGTATAATATTTAGATTTAGGTTTTAATACAAACGAAACTTGAAAATAAGCAAAAGTAGTATCAGTGTAAAGTATTCAAATTAAGAAATAACAACAAACCATGTGCATTGTAGTTGTTTAAGAAGGGCTGGGCACAAGGCGAATACTCGCTATTTTGCGTGTACTTACGACTTGACTTGTCTTGTACGAGTAATAAAATTTTCGACTTGTACTTGACTTGTTAAAAAACGAGTACTTGCTATTTCAAGTACTCGATCAAAAATTAATTACGTGCAAATTACTTGCCTCGGTCTATTACTTACTATTTACGAGTACTTGTGAACTACTTACAAGTACTTGTGAACTACTTAAGAGATTTTCTGAGTATTTAAGAACTACTTACTAAATAATAATCTATTAGAAATAGACACAAGAGTTTGTTTTATTTATTCTACTTAACATAACATGTGAATTACATTAAACTATTTGTTCATACTATAAAGAAGACCAAAAAAAATATGAATATTTCAATATATAAACATTTTATAATTTTTATGATGACAAAAATGTCTTCTCTAAACAAGTAACATGTAATAACAAGTCATGTAGCTAAATTTTTAATACTTGTTACTATATAACACTTGACTAGATGACGACAAATATTTAAAAATCAAGATATATACGAACAAATAATAAGTATAAGAAGAGTAATGAGTATTTGTGTCCAATCCTAAATGCAAATAAAAAAAACAAATATGAACAAGTATTTAATAGATCACGTAACAAATAGCAAGTAACAGGGCGTAACAAGTCAAGTACTAAAAATAATAATGATACTTGATAGTTAACTCGATCTTGCAAGTAATGAAAATTGTCGATTTGTACTTGCCTTGACAACACCGAGTACTTGAATTTTTAAAGCGGGTACGAGTCAAGTAACGAGTTTAAGGTGAGTAACGAGTAATGATGCCTAGCACGTCCCCCTTAGACGGAGCGACGGTCCCACTCCTCCTCCTCCTCATCATCATCATCATCATCATCATCATCATCATCATCATCATCATCATCATCATTTATAGTGACAGATAATTATATATCTTCATCTTCATCTTCATCTTCATCTTTACCTTCTTTAGCTTTAGCTTCTTTCGCTTTAGCTTCTTCTATAGCTTTTATTTCACTAAAAAGCTTTGTATCTATGCTTTCAGGATAATTAACTAAGCACAACTCCTGTTTGACAAACGAAGTGCACAAAGAAGACATGGGATTAGAGCATGACAAATGTATAGATATAATTTGTTATAGAATTTTACTCTACTGAGTTTTTCAACACTGGCTACATTATTTTTAATCATATACTAAATGATAATCTCTCTCTTTTTTATTTTGTTGTATACAAACAGAGAGAAAGATGATTTACCTTTATCGCATGTTCTCTCTACACTTGATATGCTTGGTAAAATCCTCAAAGCGTTTGCCTTCAGAACTTTCGCCACAAAACTTAATGGGACCAAAGATTACGCCTGACAACACACTGGGTAGGAAACTAACTCCACATAACGAGCAAAACCAGGTAGATTCAAAGTACTTCTCATTATGTGCATGTCTTCTTGTTTCACCTGAATCCAATGCATCTGGTGGATAAAAAACTAACAAGTTCAGAAACAGCTATGTTGGTTATCTCAAAACGGTCATAGATAGAGAGAGAGATAGAACACCTTTCATTAAGCTTTCCCAGAGAAACACGTCAGAATTGATCAGGGAGCGAGGTTGTTTAAATCTTTTATCTCGTAGCATGAGTGAGTAATTATTATTACGGGATACGATCATTAAAGTAACCGGAAGTGATTTCTTCAACAGGAAGTCCCTCAGCTGACCAAAAAAGTCGCGGAAACCTGTTTCAGCAAAGGAAAATACAGCCGGTTGAATCAAAAACCATTAATAATTATATGAATCTAAAACCCTAATTAATTTGTATGAGAAAAGATAAGAAAGATTAGAGCATGATTACGGTGAAACTTGTTTTGGGTTTCTTAAAATTTTTTTTCTTTTTTGTTTTGTCTGATTTAAAAAATAAAAATATAAAATATAAAAAGGAAACCAATTGCGAGCCGCCACGTGTCAGTGGAGCTCGCAAACAGTACAAGAAACTGCCCAAAGTCGACCCTTTTCTCGTGACTTCTGCAACCGATTTTTAAAAAACACGTGGGACCCACACCTTTAAAACCCCATTATTATACTGCGATAATCATGGTCTTAACCGCGGGGGAGTGACAAAGACGAATGCCAGTGGAGAAGATGGCCGAAAGAACATCAGGGTTTAGTTGTGAGGTGTATTTTAGGTTGCCAATGGCAGTGATGGTGAGAGGACCTCCATAGACGCCTGCCTTCTTCAAGGCCGATTCTATACCCAAAGCCACCATACGAGCATCATAATCTTTGGGAACCGTACACGTTTCTATGTCCCAAAGCACCAACGTTTCAGTTTCCCCAATCTTGGTCCTCCTCCTTTCGAGGGTGAGGGTACGCAACTTCTCCTCAAGCCCTTATCTTATTCTCTCCTCTAAACCATCTGGTGGAAGCAAAAACAAACAAACAAACAAACTTAGTTCAGAAACAACAGCATAGGCTGAGAGAAATTGATAGTGATGAGGACAAACACCTTCCACTAAGGTTTCCTAGAAAAAGCTCTTTTCTGAAGTGAGCTTTTTAGAATTGACCGGGTACGCCAGAAGAGGGGTGTATCCCTTAGACCGTAGCTTGGGAAAACGAATAGTTACTCTCTCCACGTGCATAGCACCGGATATAACCAGTAGTCAGAGGATATTTAGGGTTACGCGTCAATAAATCATCAATAGCGTTAACGAAACCTGTTTCATGAGTAAACACAGTTGAATATAAACCTAAACCGACCATATGAATCTAAACCCTAATTTTGTAAGGGGAAAAAGATGATACCGCGGGAGACGCGTCGAACAGTAATTCCAATAGAAAAGAGGCCTCGAAACAAATGACGGTTTGGTTTTGGGGGGTAAAAGATGTCGATAATGGCATAGATGGTAATATCACCTTTACAGTGGCCTGCCTTCTTCAACGCCGATTCTATACACGAACCTACCAGACCAGCATCGCAGTCTTTGGGAACCGGACAGTTGTTGATGTCCCAAAACACCAACGTTTCTGCCTCCTTCCTCCTCCTCTCAATCTTATTTATGGGATCCATAACTTCGAACCTAAACATAAAAACAAAAATATCAATCAGATCCAAAACTAAAGGAAAAACAAATCGCACTTGAAAATCCTCTCAGATGAGAGCATACGGAGAGTCGGAGAGACATGAATAATATCTAAACTAAAGACCTTCGTTTGTTATCGAATCAAAAGCACAACGGTAACAAAGATGGAACGATAGCACGAGGTTATATCCGATTCTTTATATACGTCCGTTACGGATAGTAGCAGGCGGTTCGTTCATATGGGCTGACTTGCGTGGCCATTATGTTAAAACTATATATAGTTAATAGGAGAATGTGGCTATAAATATTTATAAAATAAATATATATCTTAATAATTATTTTAAAAATTATTTTTACATGTCACAAATTCTTGTGACTGTTAATTAGAGAAGTATTTTTAATGAACTGAAAATATTGTATCTAATTCGTTGAAGATAAATAATTCAGAAAAGTATTACTCATGCTTTCAAGCACGCAGACCTTCAAATTTCTGCTTAGTGAAAATTTTGGTCCGAACCTAGCTATGTCTCTACCTCCGAGTAAAATTGAAAACTTCTACTAAATGGAGATTATTCTACATTTCTGAATATGGAAGTCTTTCACATGGTTTTCGATTACGAACAACCTATATAAAAGGGATCTAACTCTAGAACAAGAGATAGACTATTCAATATACAATATTAAAGCTAAGCGGCTAGAACTAGGTTTCATACACCAAATGTTGTAGTTCCGGCTATAAAAGTCGATTAAGCACTATCTTTGATCTCATATATATATGATCCAACCCAATCCAAACCATGAATCATAATGAAATTTTTTTTTTGGCACAAATGAACTAATGGATAAAATTGACTTATTGAATTGAGTTAAAATGGTTTGGATTGGAATTTGGAATGGATCATCAATTATCCATAACTGAACCAATAAACATTTATAACCAAAATACCAAACCAAAATTTTAAATCAATTTTACTTAAACCAAAATTTTATTTTATTTTTTTCATATATAAATTAATTTTAACTAACTAAAGCTACCCAATTTCTCATATATTTTTTTCAACATCCAATATCTACTATCTTTTTCAATAAACCAAATTTAATCATATTTTTTTTACAAAAACCATAAAATTAAGGTTTTTCCCATAAAACGGAAAATCATATTTTCCACTAAAACTGAAATCGTGTTTTCCCATCAAAATCGTAAAATTGTGTTTTCTCATCTAAACCGTAGAATCGATTTTTTCCGCAAAAAACCGCAAGATCGTAATTTACGTCAAAAGCACAAAATCGTATTTTCCCCAAAACCAAAAACATGTGATTTTCCGCCAAAACCAAAAATCATGTTATTCTACCTAAACCCAAAATCATGTTTCCTACCACCAAAACCGAAAAAAGTGTTTTCATGTCAAAACAGCAAAATATCATTTTTTCGTCAAAAATGTAAAATCTAGTTTCTCATCAAAACCGCAAAATTTTGTTTTTCCGCCAAAAGCGTAAAACTGTGTTTTCCCTCCAGAACCGTAAAACTTTGTTTTTTCACCAAAAGTTTAAAAATCTCGTTTTTCGCCAAAACTATAAAATCTAATTTTTTTTCGTTAAAACCGCAAAATTATGTTTTCCGCCAAAACTGTAAAATGGTGTTTTCCTGCCAAAACAATAAAATCTTATTTTCTCGCCAAAACTATAAAATTTTGTGTTTCGAATCAAAACCGTGAAATCGTGTTTTCGCAACAAAACCAAAAAATATCATTTTCTCGCCAAAATGTAAAATTGAGTTTTCCTGCCAAAACTGCAAAATCATTTTCTCGTGCCAAAACCTTAAATTATGTGTTTCCCATCAAACTGTTAAATATAGTGTCAAACCTTAAATTATGTGTTTCTCCTTAAACTCACAAAAAAAAATCCGCGAAACATCAAATTTTATTTACTACAAAACCATGGTTTTCCAAAATCTAAACAATATTTTTATTTCCAGCCACCAAAAATATTTGCTACTTAATAACATCTTAAACTATAACATTATTATTCATGGAGTAACCATTAAAACTTTAACTCATTAACTTAAAGGAGTCACGGATTGACCCATTCTATTTGTCAAATGGGTTGGTAATTCATAACCATATAAGTTTAAAACATTTGGATATGGTTTGATTTGGTTTACCCATTTCGACATCTCTAAATACTTTTTTTAATATTTATTCTTCAAAATTCATATATATTTTAATTAAATTATATAATTCTGTAACTTTTGTCTAAGGAAAAAAGGGAAAAATACTGTATATATGTTAATAATTGATTTTATGGTTCATTTATTGAAAAATATAATCTTATATATTAAAATAGAAGTCATGACTTTTTTCATTTGTAATTTTTTTAATTTGGACCATCACTTAGAAATCTTATTAAATGTATCTTATACATTAAAATAGAAATCATGACTTTTTTCATGTGTGATTTTTTTTAATTTGGACCATCACTTAGAAAACTTATTAAATGTATTTTATTAAGACTAATAATACATAGAATCTTTAAAATACTTAATCATAATATCTTTTGATATCTTTTCATTTTAAATATAAATATATTTATTCTAAAATTATAACAAATCTGTTTTAAAAGATTTTTACAAGATCTTCATTTTCGAAATTATATCTAAATATTTTCACTAATTTCAAAATTAGTTTGAAATATTATTATAGATTAATATATTCAGTTATCGTTTATAAAATGAAAAATAAAAAATTCTATAATATTTTATCAATTATATAATTATAATCAATCATATTAAAAAATTATTATATTGAGCTAAATATAATAAAATTGTATTAAATTTATAAATTTATATATTTTATATATTTTATTTTCGTAAGTATAAAATTTTTTTGTTCAAAAATAAAATCTAATAAGTTGGTAAGATGGTTAACATTAGCAAACTATACAATACATGTATAAAACTTAACATGTATTTCTTTAAAACTAATAATATAAAATCTTTGTAACTACTTTAATCATAATATATTTTCATTTTAAATATAATATATATTTATATTTTAAAAATTCTAATAAATATGTGTAAAAATATTTTAACAATAATTTAATGTATTTTAAGTTATCGTTTATAAAATGAAAAATAAATAAATTATATCACATTTTATCTACTTTATAGTCATGATCATGTTAAAATACAATTATTATACTTAAATAAATATGATAAAAGTATATTCAATTGATAAATTTATAAATTTTATTTTCATAAATATAAACTATTTATTTTAAATATATAATATGATGATAGAACGGCTTAAAATTAGCAAACTATATAATACATGTCTAAAAATTAACATATCTTAGACTTTTGTATATACAATAATATATTAAAAATTAATAAGCATAAAAATATTGATAAAAAGAAATCCAGCTTTGAAAGACGGGTCAGAATTTAGCATAAATTAGACACAAAATAATTTTCAAATATTTTTCTCATGAATATATTAATTTTCTTAATAATTAAATGCAAATACAATAAGATAAATATATAATAAGAAGTGACAAATACATACGGTTTTAAACAGTTGATTAATTATAACATGTAAATTATAAAATTATTGTATTTGAAATATTTATATAAACATTTAAGTATATGATTAACGTTAAAAATATATACCACTTATGTTCTAAAACAATAATTTATGTGTAGAAAAGTGAAAACAAACATCCGCGCGGTTGCGCGGATCAAAATCTAGTATATATTTAAATGAACTAACCTATTTTTCTAAGAAATGTAAGAATTGTTCTCGTGCACATGACGTTGATTGAATGTTATATATAATGTTTTCAGACTAATATATAAGGAATTTTTTTAGGATAGCGTTTTTAATTTTTTTGTCACAAAAATAGCTTTAGAAAAATGATCAAACTAAGTTTTATTAAAGAGTAAAAATACATTTATACCCTAGGGTTAACTAATCTAGACTTAGAGTTTAGAGTTAAGAGGTGAAATTTTGAGGATAAAGTTTCAAATTTTTTTAAAATAAAAAAATTATAATTTTCAAAATAAAAAAAAAAATATTTTGGTTATTTTCCTTATTGAATGTTATTTTTGTGACAAAAACTTAAAAAATGCTATCTGAGAGAATTGTCTAATATAATAAATTTTTTCTTAATTTATTATGCGTTAACGTCGTCGTTTTAGGACATTTTTCGTTCCTGTATAGTATCCTGTCGTTTTTAAAAACTAGGCCGCATTTTGTTTGATTAAAAAACTGTTCGCCATTGACAAAGCAGCCGGCCCTAGTTTTCTCCCAGGCACGAATATCGAAGCAGCCATAGCAAATCCATTTTCTGGCGTCGGTGGAGCTGGAGCTCGCCGGCGTCGGGATAAACTTGTTTCTTGTTGTCACTTGTTCACTTCGTTCTTTTCCTTTTTCCCTTTTTAAACTTTTTCAAACTTGGATTTTCAAGATCTAGTCGACATATTTCCATGAGTCCACGACGGCGACAGAAGAAGAGAAACCATATGAATCAAACCCTCTCGATGTCGCTATCTCTCTGGTGGGTTGTACTTTCAACTTCAAACATGGTATCCTCACCAGACAATGCTACTTACCGCATCTCGGGTTCAAGCCCCGAAGACCTTCTTACCGGAGTGGAGCTATCAAACTCGACGATGGTGGAAGTGGTTTCTTCACGGAGAAGCTCGCTCTCGCTAATCAACCTTTTTGCTCCGGAAAAAGCTGAAGATAACGACCCCTTCACTCCAACCTGGCGCGTGCTATCTAGAGGCGAGAAAACCCTCAGATCTGGACTGGATCTATTAACCAAGGCTGCGCATACCTCCGACGTGTCCGAATTAAGCCAATCTCGGGACTGGCCCGATGAACCGTGAATCTTCTTGTGGTGGCTCTCGCCGGTGACACCGAGAGCTCCGGCTACAACTCGCCATCTCTACAAATCTGGTATGAGCTTCTCAACACTAAAGTTGTTTGATAAGTTTACTAAGGCCTTATCTCCTGTCTTGGACCTCAAGCCCATAGAATTTTGTTGCTATTCACCTTGTATATGGAAGCATCCTGCAAAAATTAGAATCACTTTGGTCAAGATAAAGATCATGTGTATGATGTCTGATGAACAAGAAAAATTCAAATGGTCTTCACCAACTCCACAACTCTGTTTTGGCTGTACCGTATGTGTCAACGTCTCGTGTTTATCAGTAGCCACCAAGAGCATGGAAGAGGCCACAAAATCAGTTTGGAATCTCACAGAGATTCTGCTTAAGTTCATCAATTTCAGTCCCTTAGATTTCTCTTTTATGGAGAAGTCTAGTCAAACCTCCTCCTGCCAGGGCCAGGAGAGATCATTTTTCCATTCCTCCTCCTTTATGGTGAGGGCTCTACCACCAATTTCCCTCCCGCAAGGAGGTGATACTTCTCTGGTTTCGAACCCGAGACCTGTTAGTGCCATACACTGTTTGTTTTCTTGTGTAGCGACTTGTACGAAGTCTGAAGAAACAATGGAATTCGTTTTGACGAAAATCGAAGATATGAGCCAATTATCAAAGGCAAGACATATAAGACATATGTTGCCGTCTCTCCTGCTCTTCGTCAAGTTCGAAGTTGCTTCTTCAACGCATCCGTATTTCTTATTAGATTTGCCGGATTCGCAGTTGTCTTATCCAAACTCCTATCTTGTTCCAAGCTTTTTAATGTTTAACTTTGCTTGTATTATTGAACTCTACCTTTCTTGTATCGTGCTTTAATTTAATGGAAGATTTGTGCACAAAAAAAAAAAAACTGTTCGCCGTCTCAAATTTTAGAACAGAGACTTCACGCTGTTACCATCGCAGATCGGAACATTCGCGTAAATATTTGGAAGATGGTCGTCTCCTGGAAACTTCTAAGGCTGAGGGAAACGATGAAGCTGCTGCAACTGATATTTCTATTAGCTTTAACAACTGGAATATCGGCAGTTCTCATCTACATTATCGGCGTCTCAAATCTCCGTAAGTTTATACACTCACTCCATCGTTGCTCCCACTGTAGATCCTTGTAGAGGCGTTGCAGTTCCTGCAGAGCAGAGTCCAGAAGTGCGTAGTAAGAGCACAGGTATCTTAGTGGGGTTTTTAGTGCCATGGGCCCCACTAAAATGATAAAACTGTCCCTTGTGTTTGCCAAATAAGAACCGTTTTTTATTTGATTCTTGCACTGTTCACGGGACCCAAAAAAACAAAAAAAAAACAAAAACAAAAAATTTAAGAACCCCCACTTTTGGGTCTGTGGGATAAAGATGCTCTAAGTAAATCCGAATCGTGCTTGTTTTCAGTGGTCACCAGTCACACTCGGAATCGAATCTTACTTATGATTTGTTGATTTTATGGGAGACTTAAAAAAAAGAGTTTTGTTTGGAATGATGTGATGATGTAGAGTGCAAATGGCTTGGGACTAGAAGCTGCTGCCGGTAGAGATGGTAAGAACCTTGTTTTACTAGCAAAGGACAACTGATATTCGTAAAAAATAATAAGAACAAAAATTAAAATTACAATACCGAAACAAACGAATAAAGAAGAATTGAAAGTCGAAATGGTTAATTTCTTTCCTTAAATCTTTAAACGACCCGTAGTGTGATGGTTTCATAGCGCTCAGATTCTCAGGATACAACTTTAGCATTGTTTTTGTTTAACATCACCGAAAAACAGAATCTATCGAACCTAATTTTGTGTTGTACTCTCAGACATAAATAAAAAAATACTAGCATAATTATTCTAAGTGGGAGAATCTTTTGTTTTTGTGTTGTTCGTATATTCTTTCTATAATGATAGCAAGGCTTTTTATAGAAAAATAATGAGAAGCACAAGCTTTATTTTTCAACACAAAATGAAACTTCCATGGTGCACTAATGGAGTTTTTAATTCTTATCAATTATTATGTGAATTTATTCCACATTTTGACCAAGAAATTAAAGAGTAAAAATTATTATTGTTTGACCAATTCAAACTAAATAATCTATTTTAAAATGAACTTTTTTTATATTTTATCAATATAAAAGATCAACATACATTTGGTTTATAAGATTAAGTTAATGACCATAAAGTCCAACTAACAAATCAAAAAACTCAAATCCAAGTTCAAATATCCAATATGTGTATTTGCTACTTTATACAAGGTTCTCAAATCACACACATTAGACCTATATTTCTCATTCAAATAAAACTTCATTTTTGACATATAAATACACTATTCATAATATTCAAAAAATAGTTCCACCAGAGATTACAGCAAAGTATCAATCAACTTCCCCAAGGATGCTATTCTCAAATGGGTATATGAACTCTTTATTCTGATTGGTTACTTGGCTTTGTTACATTGAAGCTTGTCTCTACTGAATGAATATTTGTACTGTGCCCTTGGTTTAATATTGTCCAATCAATAGAAAGATCCTATGTCTGGAGAGCTTGAAGGACTATCATATGAGTTTGACTTGTGCGAAGCTGTTGCTACATGGGAACAAGTGGGTATTGCTGCTGCACTTCTTTAACTCTTGTTTTAGTTTTTTTTTTAATGTGAGTTGGTTTACCAGGTCAGGAATAGCTCTACGGTACTCACCAAGGAATACATTGATGCCTTACCAAATGGATGGGAGGATTATGCATGGCGCAGAATCAATAAAGGAATACAACGGTACGTGTTTACTCACATTTACACCAGGAATAAAGTGCATATTGATTGGTTATTGTTATAAAAATAATAGAAAAGTCTATCTTTATTCATAACATAGAGGTTCCTTATATAGAAGATTACACCGTCATAGATAAATGAAAAGATTACAAATCATAATCTCTTGGTTATGAGTCATCCACAATCTGATTCATAACACTCCCCCTTGGATGTCATAATCATTTAGAGCTTGTAATGTGCTTTAATGTTGCCTCATTAAAACCTTACCAGGAAAACCCAATTGGGACAAAACCATGGTGAAGAAAAAAGAGTACAATACACATTACTCCCCCTGATTTGGACATTACTGAAGGTCCATTGGACCTCTCCAATTTTCTGCAATCCGTGGGTGATGAAGATCTTGGGCAGAATATGCTTCGTCCTCGAACATGATAGTTGGTTCTTCTTTACCATCGCCCATGCCACAATCTGATCGAACATATTGAGTCATCGACCTCAAATACACACACACGAAATCTTGGATGATGTTGCTGTGATATGTATGTACCACCATGTGTAAAACATAACATGTCTGAAAACAAATCAACAAAACCAAATAATATTTTTAACATCATATGGCGTCTTAATCATATGGCCAAATACGCCTTTCTTCCTTAAACTATTTAACCTCATGTTTCCATTCAATCCAATCTGTTCAACGAGTGCGCACTCTTATGTTGACGTGGGTTCATGATCCTCGCTTATATTCATAAATTCAAGTGCTACATTGTATGCAAATAAATCACCTTATATCGACATTCCTTATTGGTTTCATTATATTCCAGACATGATATAATCGATTGAGATTCATTATTATCAGGACCTTTAATACTTTGCAGTTTGGCGTCCCAAGCTACATTGTTTGGTACCTGTACCTTA
>NC_027748.1:22973109-22974405 GCF_000695525.1 Brassica oleracea var. oleracea | reverse complement strand
ATGGCTTCCTTAGTAACCTCGGGTTTGGATTTTGATTATCATTCTCCGCACCTTTCTTTTGTTTCCGAGGATTCTTATCTTTTGGAACCTATTTGGTCTACCACGTTTCATACGTTGTCTAGACTCTTAGCAACTTGATTGTGTCTCTTCTTGGACATTAAATCCGTTGGTGCTTTACAAGCTGGTTTATATATGACTTAGTCATTCGCAAATCAATATAACCTATCATACGAATTATTTAGGGTTTCTATTTAAAACAGATCAGATTACAAAACTATCAATCCTAGCAGATGATATTAAACCTCAAGAATCATGCAATCAAATCATTCAGATTTTAAACAAGTAAACCTCAATCAATCTATCAACCTATCGGATAATATAAGCAAAGCAAGCTAGCAACCTATCGGATTCAATCAATGTTTTAACAGGCTGTTCAGTTTAAACAATTTTAAATCAGATGAACAATTAACCAAACATGATGAGAAAATAAATCTATCAATTTAATGGTCAAACAATTCTAGCAACATAGAATCAGATTCAATCAGATTTAACACCTCAATGATCAAAACCGAAAACAATTTTGATTTCAAAATATTCGATTAAGGTTTTAATATGTGATTTGATAATTATAGTATAATTAATTCTGATACTTATATTATTTAGGGTTTATAGATATAGGGTTAGTGTTTATCGGATTTTAACCTGTAAAAACCGATTTGGGGTTTTAATCATGTAGGAACATAATTTAAGGTTTGGGGTATCAAACTTTTAGAGCTTCGATTTACTCAATTAGGATTTTTGATCTATTACCCTATGGTTTTGATTCATAAAGATTAGGGTTTTAAGGTTTCATTCTTTATCAATCAATCCATGTTCGATTATGGGTTCTTAGGTTTTGAATTACCTTTTAACCTTAAATGATTGTTGAATCGGACCACTAAAGGAGTTGAGCCGCGAGCTGGACACGAACGGGACGAGAGATGGAATGGATCGAGTCGCTTCTATCAGGTCGCGGACGTCCTTTGTTGCTTGATCGGGAACGCCTTGATCGTCGGACGCGAGCTGTCTGATGCTGTCGCGAACGAGGAAGAGATCGCATGCTGGAGGTGCTCTCGGGCCGCGAACGTCTGAGCTAGGATCAGGAACGCCTTGGGCTGAAGCTGATCGGGGACGCGAGCTGGAACAGATGCGGGAACAAGAGACGCGATCGGGGTTTAGGGTTCGTCGGATCGCCGGCTAGGGTTAGGGTTTTAGGGTTTTTCGATTTGGGTATTAGCTTAGGGATTTAGAGTTTCG
>NC_027748.1:22930090-22973101 GCF_000695525.1 Brassica oleracea var. oleracea | reverse complement strand
TTGCTTGATCGGGAACGCCTTGATCGTCGGACGCGAGCTGTCTGATGCTGTCGCGAACGAGGAAGAGGTCGCGTGCTGGAGCTGCTCTCGGGCGCGAACGTCTGAGCTAGGATCAGGAATGCCTTGGGCTGAAGCTAATCGGGGACGCGAGCTGGAACAGATGCGGGAACAAGAGACGCGATCGGGGTTTAGGGTTCGTCGGATCGCCGGCTAGGGTTAGGGTTTTAGGGTTTTTCGATTTGGGTATTAGCTTAAGGATTTAGAGTTTCGTGCTGATAACGTGTTATAAAAGTAATGGAAAAGTCTATCTTTATTCATAACATAAAGGTTCTTTATATAGGAGATTACACCGTCATAGATAAATGGAAAGATTACAAATCATAATCTATCGGTTATGAGCCATCCACAATCAGGTTCTTAACAGTTATTACAGTTTTATTCGTTTTGTTATAAAATATTGCTAGGTCTCAGTCCCAATATATCAAGTAGTAAATGCTGGGCTGTCTTGTTGTTATTTTTTTGTTTGGTCTTAATGAAACTCGCACTCTGGGTGCAGTAATCGTTGCCAGAATAAGTCTTTATGCGTCGAGAAGCTTTCGTTAGTGCTTCCTGAAACACTACCGTATTTTCCCCGGCAGTTTGGCCGATGTGCTGTTATTGGTAACTCTGGTGATCTTTTGAAAACAAAGTTCGGAAAGGAGATAGATACTTACGATGCGGTTCTTAGAGAAAATGGTGCTCCAATTCAGGTTAATATTGAATCCTTTTTATCTAACTTCGAATTGCTTTTGTTCCCTCTCTTGTCTCATCTTCATTTCCTTGGCATCGACTTTTTGTTCCCTCTCGTCTCAATTTTGATCTAACCTCCAATTCATTGGTTGCCTCTGTTATCTCATCTTAATGTCCAGAACTACAAGGAATATGTGGGAGAAAAAAGTACGTTCCGTCTTCTTAATCGAGGGTCAGCGAAAGCCCTTGACAAAGTGGTGGAGTTGGATGGTACTGTATAAATGTTCTCTTGTTTTCTACTCCTCCATCGTTACGCCATAGGTGGATTCTCTATATTTATTCACTTTTATGTGTCGCATTTTCTACTGCTTGCAAATAGATACTTCATTCTCTTTGATCCTTTGAATCTGTGCAGAAAAAAAGCAAGAGGTACTTCTGATAAAAACAACAATCCATGATATTATGAACAAGATAATTCGGGTTTGTACATCTGCACTTATTTATCTTTCTCTCTTTGGTTTTGAATATCTGAAATCAGTTCCTCGTCTTGCAAACTCAATTCTTCCTTCTCTTCAGGAAGTTCCAATAAACAATCCTGTATACTTAATGCTTGGTGCTTCATTGGCTCGGCCGCCAAAGGAACTGGGCTCAAGGCTCTTGAATTTGCTCTCTCGACTTGTGATTCAGTGGATATGTATGGTTTCACTGTTGATCCAGGTTATAAAGAATGGTATGATGTCTAGCTATACTTATTTTGTCATAGATGTCTACATACTGGCCTTTGTTTATGTTTTGTGACATACTTTCAGGACTAGATATTTTTCAGAATCGCGACAAGGGCATACTCCTTTTCATGGTAGAGCTTACTACCAGATGACGGAATGCTTGGGTGTAAGTCTTTGTTTTTTCTTCTTCATAATCCAGTTATCCAGTACAAGTTGTTACATTTTATCTGTATCAGATGGCTATAGTCAATTACTTCGTTTACTAGATGTGCATTCATCTATAGTAGATTCAGAGATCCCTTCAAGTTTTTTTTTTTTGGTTTTGTAGCTCATTAAAATACACTCTCCCATGAGAGCAGATCCAAACCGAGTCGTGAAATGGGTGCCAAGCCGTAATACAATTAGATCTGCAATAATTTCAGCAGAGAAGCTTTTAAGGTGACCAATAACATCTTCTTTCTTTTTTTCTTTTTTTTGCGCACATAATCTGCCTCATCTCTCTGATAAAACCCATTAACGTGCAGGATAGTTGGAGCAGGATCTGCAGACCCATTAGCTTCATGCTCGATTGTAAAGAAGAGAAGCAAAAACGAGCGTGCTATGGTCTCACGCTTGAGAAAACCTGTGAGAGAACATCAAAAATTTGTGAGAAGCACGACAATGTGATAGACTATAGATCTATCCTCTCTGTAAAATAACAAACTCTTCTTATTGAATAACCAAGTACAAGTGTTTATAGTTTTGTAGTATGATCTCGAGCTACACACTCTCATAACGAGCTTCACTCTAAATCACCGATCTCATCACGATCGGGAAGTACAGACTCATCTCGTCTATAACAAACTACAACAAAGCATAAAGAACTTCACTCTACTATCAACTCTATTATACTTCTCTTTTCCCTTTCACTTCTATAACTGCAAAGACTCTTTATGATTCAGAAGGTTCTCTCTTCTCTTCTTTATTTGAAATGATTACTGAACTCCTCAATTCTCCTCCTCTTGTTCTCCCATCACTTCTTTATCTTTCCTCTTACGGTAATACACCTTCTTAGTCTATCACAATGTACCCGCTGGAGCACAGTCCAGGACACACTCAGCTTTGCATTACACCAGCTGACTACAGAAACTGCTTATACGTAAATCGATTTTTCTCCACACACTAAAGCACAAACACAGGTTCAGTGGACGATGATTGATTCAAAAGCAAGTCCATCATCCTCTGCTATAGCTTCATTATAGGGAGTTCATGAGCCATCGAGCTGAGAGTTTTCCGTGTAATCTCTTGAGGTTAGGATTGATTGTTTTGTTATCATGTTTTCGGAAATTTTCTTCACGAGCGCTGTAGGTAAATGTGAGATAGAGATTGCTTTGCTCCATGTTGAATTCTATAGCACATAATCAAGTTCAATATTAGACCATCTCCAAATAGATATGGTTTTAGAGCTCTAAATCATTTTTAATTGAAAATAATCAAATTAAAAATTTTAGATACTTGTTTAGTTTTAACCCCTTCAATGATAGAACCAACTAAAAATTTTCAAAAATTTGAAAACTTGTAGTAATAGATTACTTGCATCACATTTTATAATTAAAAAAACTTATAATTATTGAATTACATAAAATTTAAAATAATTTGACATAAATTACATAAAATTTAAATTAACTTGACATAAAAACATATAACATAGATTGAGAAATCATAAACAAAATTACAATTCAAAGGACAACTGAACACAAAGCTAAAGTAACATGAATACAATTCTCATGTCAATTACATCCTTTCTCCATTAGCTTAACTAGATTCTTCTTGAGTATACACCATCAGTTGTCCATCATCCCCTGTTTTCAACACATATATAGTCAAACATCAAAGTAGGGTAAGGCCACTTTGAATAAGACTGCCACCAAGCTTTGAGAACCGAGGTGGGGTCTTCTGGTACCACAAATTGAACTCTAGCAGGTAACAAATGTTATATAAATATATCCAGAAGTCAGATGAATATATTCATAACTACGACCAATGTATCGTTCAACCAAACTATATCTCAAAATAAAATCATCTGTCCAACCATGATAAACTATAAACCGTGAAACTATAAACTAAAAGACTCTACCAAGCATTGATCACTTAAGTAAATTTGATGTAGACTGAACAAGCTGCCCTAGTTAACATCTAACAACCAATTTCAAAAGAGAACTGAAGTTACCTGTTTAGGATCTCTTTCAAGATTAGTAATGGACGAGACCATCTTTGTTAGTTAGGTTCTGTTCTCTGGCTTCATGATACGAAAAGTTCACCTGCAAATATTGGTGAGATAAATCAGACACACAAACATCAGAACAGTAATTGAGAAAAATCCTTAAAATAAACCTTTGAAAGAAAAAAACAATCTTCAAAAGGTATGAGGAAAACATATAAACAAGTCTCCAAGAAATGAGAATATACAAAAACAAAACCCAAGAAACCATTTTTAATCAAAAAAAAACAGAAGCGAAAGTTTAAAAAAGAAACAACATATATCAATCGAAATACATAGCTCTCTGTACATGCAAGCAGATCAAAGATGGCTGGAACAAAGGACGAAAGTTTTTAATCTCCACTGTCGGAGCTCCAATTGTCTGTGGATTTTGTTCATCGAGTTTGGTGGTGATGGTCCTCAGTCCTCTGGTGCTGGCATGAGCCTGAATGGAAGACCGGAAGAGCCGTCGGAGCAAGAATCAAAGTAGCCGGAGCTCATATAGTTTTGCCGGTGGAAGTCGTGAGTTCTCCCGATCCCTTCTCTTGCCTCTACCGTTCTCCACCGTCGCTCTTCTCGTTACCGCTCTCTTCCTTCTTCCTGTTCAATTCATCTCCTTCCTCTACTGTCTTATCCATCAAACTCCATCCTTGGTAATTCACCAATTAGGGTTCCGAATTGAAACGAAGCGAAGGATTGGAATGAGGAAGCGTTGTGGTCTTGTGGGTTTTTTTTTAAAAAAACACTAACAAATGAGAAATTGACACGTTGCAACTTAGATATGGTTCCAAAAGTTCCATTTTTAGAACCACATCTATCTATTTTTACTCTTTTTGATTTAATTTTCAGCATATAATGAGATAGAACCATGACATAGATACTCCATTGGAGATGGTCTTATAATCTTATGTGAGATCTTAAAGCTCAAGTAAACTTCAACATTATCTTTTGATCATAAGTTCATAACTTTCCATCAAGGGTTACAATATCATAACATATTGTTCTATTCATCAACGAAATATCTATTATACACAAAAGAATATAAACTCAAAACCTTGGCCAGAGAATCTAGAGCTATCTCCTTGAGGAAACACTCTTTCCAGCAGCTTCTTGACGGACTGTCTCATCATATTTGCCAATGTATTCTCAGTGTCACATACCAAAAAGCTTCCATGTGATCACATGATGTCCATATATCCTCCAGAGTTTATGCTTCTAACTCAATACAGAGATGAACTGAACAAGTTTTGACATGTCATATGGTAAACTGATCATGAGCTCAAATTGTCATCAATGATAAAACAACGAAGCAATATATTCCATGTAGCAACACTTGGGACAATCCTTTCACTGATCATCCTCTCAAGAATAATAACTGCATCTTCCCTACAATTAGAACTGCATAACCCCCATATCACATTTGTGTATGAGATTACATCTGGCCGCCACTTTCTTCCTCCTCCACATGAAACCTGATCCAACATCTGAACCGCCCTCTCAACTTTCCCTAGTTTGCAATACGCTAATACTATCATATTCCTCGTTATCTCATCCGGAGACTTACCATCAACCACCATTTTCCCTGCTAGCTGCAGAGCTATCCCTGGGAGACCTGCACTGCATGACCCATGTAAAAGCGTGTTGTAAGTAGACGAGCTCCACTCCACACCTCTCATGGATATCTCTCGTGTGAGACTATAAGCTTCTTCTATCCGGTTTGCCTTCGAGAGCCCATCTAGTAGCTCGTTGTACGTTACAATGTTGGGATGACACTTGTATTGCTGCTCCATTTGTATGAACACTTTCTCTGCCCAGTCAATCCTCCCTGCATCGCATAAGCCTTTGATAAAGGCGTTGAACGTCGCCACAGAAGGAGCACAGTTCTCTTTGCACATATTCTCTATAAGAGACTCAGCTTCTCTGAACTTGGAGTGCCTACAAAGAGCTTGCACCATGCTTGTATACACCACAACGTTTGGGGAGCAACCACTAGTTAGCATCTTGTTCCATGTATCAACAGCGCCCTCGAGGCTACCTCTTTTGGCAAACCCGTTGATAAGAGAGCCGTAAGTTCTGATGTTTGGAGAACATCCGTTTCCTTCCATGTGCGCAAAGACAGACAGAGCCTTCTCCATATCGCCATGGGAACAGAGTCCTTGTACCAAAGTATTAAACGCTACAACGTTCGGTTGCAACTCAAACCCTCTGATCATCCAACTCCACAAGTCTAGAGCATCACTGCTCGTACCTCTCACAAAACAACCCTTCACTAGAGAACTCAACGTATGGACATTTGGATGACACCCTCGTTTCAGCATCTGCGCCAGAAGCGAGAAAGAGAGCTCGGTTTCTCCAAAACTGCAAAGCGCGTTGATGAGTGTAGAGTATGAGATAACATTAGGAGATACGCCCTTCTCCAACATATCTCTCATCAGCTCAAACGCCCCTTTGTAATCACTCTCTTTGCATAACCCATTAATCAAAGCGTTATAGACGCTCACGACAGGTTCGAATCTTGCCGCGAGCTCCCTGCCTTCCTTCGCCATACCGAGCTCACACATAGACGAGATCACCGTGGTGTAGCTCACAGCATCAGGAGAGCAGCCTTTATTCGACATCTCCACAAGCAACTTCTGAGCTCCCTCCACCTTACTGTTCTTACACAAAGCCTTGAGAAGCACATTGTAAGTAAACACATTAGGCTCAAACCCATCTCTCTTCATGTCTCTATAAACCGTATAAATCATCTGAATCCTGTTCTCACCGAGTAGAGTATCCAACACATGGTTATATATCTTAACAGAAGGATCACACCCGAACTCCTTTATCCTATAAAACATCTCCACGGCTCGTTCCGACAAACCCACTTGTCGGTACACACTAATAACATTGACAAACAAATCTTCAGAACACTGGAAGCCTTGGAGCTTCATCTGCTGCAGAAGGTACTGAACACTATCCACCTGACCGTCCACCGCTAGCTTCCTGATCATGACCTCGAATGTCAAAGGCGTGTGCTTGAAGAGATTTGAGTTGGTAACGGATTTGAAGAAGTGCAAAGCTAAGGGGACACATGGCTCTTGTCTCAACCTCTTTACAACATATGACTCTTTGATCTCCGTTGCTGGGTTTGGAGCTTGAGGGAGGAGGTTCACGTTGAGATTTGTGTTGAGGACGAAGGGGATGATTGGTTTTTGAACTTTTAAGAGCAACGAGCATCCTTCTTTCAGGTACATGGCAATGAATACTTGAGAGTCTTCTTATTTCTTCTAAATTTACAGACGGAGACGATAGATTGAGCTGCTGGAGAGTGGAGACGACGATTAGATTGGCCGGAGGAAGCGATTCAAACGGTGGCGTTTTGAGCGAGGGTTTTGCTCAGTATTTGCCATTTTCTCTCATTCTGCTCGGATTTTGTTTTCTTACAAAAAATAAAAAAAACAGGAATTCGATAGGTAGTGAGAAAGTTGAAGGTATTGATGAATATACCCCTCAACTTCTACTAACTTTACAAAATATCTATTTATTGTTGGAAAAATAATAGATGATGTACAATGGCACACTAACCAATTGGTGCATGAACATAGTTACAAAAACATACCTAATTAAAATGGTGTTTAAAAAACTATGTAACTTACTTGATCTGAAATTTATATATACAATTTGTATATTTGTAAGTTTAGTAATTTCCAAATCTAACTATTGTAAATTTATAAGTTTTCTCAGATTTATGTCTTTGTATTTTTACACAAACATCTTTTTAAAAATTCTCTAGTTTTTTTCGATAAGATTGATGTTAGCTATGACCTTCCGAAGACAAGCTTTACAGTCAGTCGCAACCTACTTTCTCTCCCATTTCTCATTTAGAGCACGTCGAGGTAGCTATCAGCAAGGATCTTATTAGCTTCCTAAGAAGCCAAACGCAGATCCTCCACATGTTTAGCTGACGAATTGTCTATCTGCGCCTCCAGCAAAGAAACCCTCTCGAGGGCTGCTTTTCTTTCATTCCAGATCATCCGGAGTCGAGCTTCGAGAGAAACAACTTGATTCCCAAGCTTCTAGGCATCAGCCAATTGGCCAGAGTTGGCACATTCTCGATCATGAGTTAGATTCAAACTGATTTTCAACTCCCTTACGACCTTCTTGACTTTGTTAAGCTCATCATCACACTTGACATCCTTCAACATTTGCTCCAAAGTCGCACCAAACTCATTCTAAGCCTCCATAGCTTGAAAAACGACCTCATTTAAAGGAAGATGAGTACAATAGTGAAAGCAGATATCAGATCCAAAGGTGGCACCTTGGCATGAGCAACCAACGTCTTTACACATGTGTCACATTCCATCATATTCCGAAGAGACATGAACAGACTACCGGCATACTTGAAGTGTCTTACTAGATGAGCAACGCTATCTGGATCTTTTGTTATGGGGAAATCTTTCGCCTCAGAGAATCGCCAATGGAAAGGTCTCACGCCAGCACCATCATTCGACGAGCTCGACCTCAAATCCATGTTGGCAATTTTTGCCTTATTTAGTCTGTGATCTCGACCATCGGAACCCAACAGGCTAATCGTACGAACGACACCCACCGAAACAACATCACCGCTGCTAGGCTTGGTGTCACCACCCACTGAGTGTGGGAGACGTGTTTCCTCTCTCAGTACTTCCGTAAGAGAGTCACTCACATCTGGATATTTTCAGAACCACCCACACCAATCATGCTGTGAATCCTTTCAGATTCCCGCTAGCTGGGCTTCTTCCTGGTAGACCCCGTTTTGAAAAAAATGGGGATGGGCTAGGAAGACAAGTACAACCAAAGGAAGGTGTGGTTGCGAGATTTATAGCCTCAAAAAGATTGCAATAAGGAAGAATTATACTTAAACGATGGGGATCATATCCCACGAAACCAACGGAAAATCTTGAAAAGCGTATATCAGCGAGAAAAATTATTCAAAGATTAATTGTAAGAGATATCATCCTTAAAGAACTTGGAGACAATTGTTAGACTCAAATCTTGACACGGCCTAGCAACGATGTAGGCCCATTCCATGAAAAGACTTAGATCTCTATCTTGAGCTCATTCACGAAGAGATCGATAGCTGAGAGCAGTTTCGAGCTTGAACTGAAGGAACAAGACCAAAGATTCGCTTTAAATTGAAAAGATTGAGTCAAAAGAATAACCTCCATAATCATCGAAGCAGATGACTCAACAAGAGTAACACCCCGGAGATCTTGGGCTCGGCAACCTGCGAGAAAGAAGATCAGAAAAGCTAGGCCAACAAGGAGGGATAAAAAAGGAAGATGAAAAAATAGAAAAAAAAGCATCCCGAACGTAGCAGCTTTCACCCCAAACATCGACCTCGACTTCATCTTTTTTTGTTCTTCGACTTTAGTTAATCCATTTTTGTATTCAATCAATTCTTGTAACCTTTTAATGTTTCTATCTCAATATATACAAAAATTTATTTTTTGTCAACTTGAATCTGAATATATCGTTGTGTTACGAGGATATTATTGCCCTCATAATTCTTCTTCCATGATCTATTACATATAATCACTACCAAATACCTAGTGGGAGTTTTAAAATCCACGGTTACAGGACATGATAAGGTGGAAGAAGTGTGAAATAAATGTTGGCGCTAAAGGAATGCCAAACCAACTCCTCGTGAATGATTCTCATACTCTAAAATTGGAAAAACTTTGAAAGAACCAACTCATCAGTTTCTGATTACACTTCTCCTTTCAAGAATGTACGTGTTATGATCAATTCCCATAACTATCTTGCTGAGTTGGCTCCCGACAAAATAATAGTTCTAGAGGATATGGTGGGGTGACAAGAAATCTTAGCACCATCTTCAAATCACTTAATCACTGTCAAAATTATTCTTGAAACGACTGGCCATGTTACCTTTGAATAGTTTAGTTCACCAAGGCCATCAGACCAGTGCAAAAAGGAGCATTTGGCTACATCAATTGGCTACTATCTTCTCTCACATCGATGCAAGAAATCAAGTATTGAATAAGTGGAGATTCTGAGTATGGCGGATTCGTGTGGCTTCGGAATAAGCAGAACTACAAATGGAAAGAAGCTTCAAGGTAACTAGACCAAAATTAATTGAAGTATATGAGGTCACTATGACCATTACGATCATTGAAGTCATCCACCTAGAACACTTGTTTTCTACTCCATCAACATGACAAGTTGGATCTCTTACCTGAAAATATTTTTAAGCTCTGAAGATATATGGATCTCATAAGGAAAGTTATTAAGCCTCAGATAAACATAAAGATGAAACCCAAGCCATATATTTCCACTTCTCCATATATGTTATTATTATTCATTATTTAGGATTATTGAATACTAGGGGTTGGTCCGCCCTAAAGGCGGGTAAGCTTACAATAAAAAATTTAATAGGGCTGGACAAAATATCCGAACCCAAAAAACCAAACCGAACCCGATCCGAAAAAGTAGTATCGAATCCGAACCAAAATTGATTAAATATCCCAATGAGTTTAAAATTTTGGTATTTAAAGAACTGAAACCGAACTCAATCCGAACCGAAATATTTCGGATACCCGAATGTATCCGAAATAGATTTATATACCTAATAATGTTACTTATTTTTAGATTTAATATTTACTAAAAACATCTAAAATATATAAAATATTTTTAAAATTGCTCAAAATACTTAAAAATATATACAAATAATCAAAAACAAATGTCTGAAATAGCTAAAATATACTCAAATCACCAAAAATACTTGAAATATATATTGATGTCCTATCCAAATATTCAAAACAAACCAAATTATATGTTCATTTTATGTATTTTGACATATGTTATTCAAATTTATATGTAATATATCATTTTGTGTATAAATTTTGAGAAATTCTAAGCATATAATAAATTTTAAAAGTTTTAAAATAATTTAAATGGGTTATCCGAATCCGAAAAGATCCGAACCGAACCCGAACTGAAATTTAGAAATACCCGAATGAGGCTGAAATCTTTGAACCCGAAAACCCGAAAGTCGAATAGACCCGAACTGAATCCGAATGTGTACCCGAACATCCACCCCTAATTCTTTATATTAAAATGTATTTTAATTTTATAAAACATTTAAATTTATTTTAAATTGAATATAATAAGTATAATTTGTTTTTTAAAATCATATTGTAAATTTTATTTGTTAACATTTAATTTGAAAATTGTTATAATTTGTTTTATAAGATCATACCTTATATGTTATTTGCGTTTCTAAAAATTGTAAGTTGGTAGTGCAGGTTTACATTTGGAATTGATATGTGTGCACACAGTTTGGTCCAATTCAAAGAGAAACTCCAAGGATTAGAAGCAAAGAACACGATCTGTTGAGTGGGGTTAAGGAGACACTTTTGTTTTGCACACATGAGTGAATTAATGAAGTAAAAGATTGAAAATAACAAAGGAAAATATTGAGAATTTAAAATGAATAAACCTCTTCAAGCTTCGCTCAACAATTCACATCCCTAATTGTAAATATAACAAAACCATAAAAAAATATCAATTACATAATTAAATGGACGAAACAATTAGCAATATATTAGCAGCCCAAAAAAGAGGTACACCACAAAGCAAGATGATTAAAATAATCCCTTCACTCCAAACATCGATCTCATTTCCGTAACTTTGTATTGATACTTTAGGATCATCGTTGCTCTTCCTATTGTATTCTTGTAAACTATCTGTAAGAATAATCAGAAGACTATCAACTAAAATGGCATAACTTATTTGACAATGTAACATTTTATCAAGCAAACAATTATGAACACTAAAACTCACAGAGCCACTATGTACTAAATGAGATCAGATTCATAAGTCCACTACCAAATTTTAGTCAGGTGAGGACACGTATGAGTCTCCAACAATCTGTTAAAGTTGCTACAACATAACAGTTTTCTGCATTTCTGTATATTCAAATGATTTTGGATCAACTTACAAAGCATTGTATGCATTGAGCTACACGTTAGTGTTGTGAAGCAGCCATGGAGTTGATAGGTGGATAATGGCAGGTCTTAGTAGCAACTTCTTGCCCGCTTAATTTTCTTCTTCCCATCAATGTCATTAGCTTGTACACTTCCATCAGCAGCAGACCCTGGTTGTACCTATAGCAGAGGCACATGCTACACATGACTTAGAAAATTGGAAGCCAAAGTACTTAGTTAGATTGATTGATATACCTTGTCCTGGTGCGTAATATTCTCCCAGACAATGAGCTGTTGTTTTAGTGTTGCAGAAATTTGGATCTTTAGTGGCTTCTCTGCATGGTATCCTTCTATAGATCACAAAAGCAGGATGTATAAAAAGGTAAAAACGTGCACCACAACCAATAAACACGATGAGAATCAACCACGGGTCTATGTTTTTACAGTGCTGACCTCATTGTCTGACTCGTTCTTTCACCTTCTTCCCTTTCGTAGCTGCATCATTCAAATTTCAAATCATTTACTTGGAAGCTGGAAGGAAAATTTGACTTAGTTTGTAGCATTATGGTAATATAGAAAAATTACATAGTTATATATTATATGTAAAGGCTCTCTCCAACACAAGGTCAGAGAATCAAAACATACAAATGAAAACCAATTCACTGGAGATAAAAGAGTGTAAGAAAGTCAGCAAATGCATTGTCAGTGATCAACGATGTTTTGTGGATGTAATGAAATATTAAAGGAAACATATGAGGAAGCCGATCAATGGAACTGATTCCATCATCTTCTGAATGCTTTCTAGCTGCTGCTAGAAATCACCGGAAAATCTTTACAGTGTATTAATTATTTAGGGTTATAATACGGTTATATATTTTTCGATAATCAAAGCAAACAAGGGCTAAAACCATAGCGGAACAGAGGTATAAGTATTAACTTCCCCCACTCACTTTGTGTACTTGGCGAAGAATATAGCTCTCATGAGGTACAATTCCCTCAGCATTGATGGTGTTCTTCTGATATCGTTCAAATACTCTATCCTCAGTGACCCTCTCTCTCTGTTATACGTAACTGGAACTATGATGAGGAAATACCATGCTTGTGGGCAGGTGTCACGTGTATATAATTTGGGAAAACACACCATACATGTTCAGTGTCATAAGATTGGTACTTCTCAACAAACACCTTGGTTCTGAGACTTGTTCTTGGATTTTGGATCTGTCAAGCAGTTTTTTCAAGGGGTCACTCCTGCAGTCTTTCTTCAACGCCACTGAGCTTTGCATAATCACCCTTGGAAGCAACAATTTCTCTGGTGATTTGCCTGAGAGTAAACAGTTTCATTAATATCCAGCTTCTGAATCTCTCAGCATAAGCTGTCAAACACCACTAAAAAAGCTATGTCAGCTTGTAAACAATAGTTGAACAAAATAGCAAATCAAAAAGCTTGTAAGCAGTAGAGCTATATGAAATTTAAGAGAAACTTATATGAGAATACATGTATAAAACTTCTTGTTTATGTTTTTTTTTTCTAATAGCGAGTCCTTCAAAGACGCATATGTTTGTCATCTACCTTTGGTCTCTTTTTTTTTCAGAATGTAAATATGGTATCTGACGATGCTTCTTCCATTTACATTTGTCTTGACTGAGAAATCATTTTGGGCAGAAGCCTCTGGTTTTTCAACTCTTGCAGAGAGAGAAGACAAAAACAGTTAAAGGAATGTAGACTCTACTCCAAATACAGAAGCAGATCTTGCACATGCCAAACACAAACAATTAGCCAAAATTACTTGCGGTGATCACGCCTCATAATCATGAAACTATTGGCACCATATCACACTAAATAGCGGCCAAATAAACATAACAAATCTCCTTCTTCATTTCTTTTGAAATCTGTTAGTCCTGATCAGCTAACATCACTAAGAAAAATTATAGTCACTTATGTCTAAGTAAGAACTTGATGGTAATTTCATGATCATGGAATGAAAATTAAAGATTTACTGAATTTATAAAAGCTTGTTGCAAACAGTGAAAACAGAAGAGAGCAACCATAAACTAAAAATCTCTCACCTTGGAGACACATCGATCATGAAGAGTAGCCGCCATGATATCTTCATCCACATAGACAAAAATCTCGCTCACCTTCACGACACATAGATAAACTTAACACACAGAGAACATATTTTCCTAGCGAGTAGAAGTACCTGATTCGGTGCTCTCAACAAACTTATTATAGTTTGTGAAGTGAATCGACACATTTGAATCTGACAACTTGAATTCGGCGTTGCTACTTATAACATCAAACCGGCTGATCTCGTTGGTTGCACCGTCTGTCAGCAGATGTCGGAAAGTATTAAGCCGATATGTACACTGATAGACCTTTGCATAAGCGTTGCCTGGGAAGAGGCAAACAAAATTAGAGGTTTTGAAGTATATGAGAAGTTTTCAGGCTCAGCGATAAGAAAGGAACCTAAGGAGACAAACCTTTTCATCAAGAAGGAACCAGTTCCCCTCCTTTGTTGACGTTTCAGACCTCCCAAAATCGCATAAGACACGCGACTACGGTATTGGAAGAGAAACCGATGCTAACATCAGAAAAAAGAATTCGATAAGCCACCATTATTGCAGGTTGTGTTGTAAGAAAGAGATTATATTCTGTTGATGCAGCTGGATTTGAAGATTTATTAGATGAAATTTAAAGAATGTTTTTTTTTAGGATTTTCATCTCAGCTTTTGGGAAGGAGGTAACTGAATTCATCGTAGTGTGAGAGAATGAAAGAGTGATTTAATGGTGATAAGTAAAGGCAAACAACTCATCGTCTAGGCAAGCGTTACAGATACCTGAAACTGAGTCTGGAGATTTCAGGGAAGGTGAACAGAGTCGAGGAAACGCAGGCAAGAGAAGTCTGAGTGGGCTTAGTAAATATTGGACTTCACCATTCAAAATTAGGGCCCAGTCGGAGAAGATGCGGAAGAGAGATTTGACTTAGTGTTGACGTGTCGTGATTTACCCACGAGAGTTTCCTGCTGACGTGGACGCAGAAAGAGAGAGGTGAGTCTACTTTATTGTATAAGATATCATAATTAAAACAATAGGTTCAATCCCTTTTTTTTTGGTCCATATTTTTCTTCTCTTGTCTAATTCTTTCTCAATTCTTTGTATTTCTGTCACAGATCAGATGAACTTATCATATTTTGTCAACCATTAAATTGATAACATATTATTTGGAATTCGAAATCTATTAAAGTCAGCTACAAGTAAGCTCCACTAAGATATGAATTGCACAAAACATCTTTTGAAACAAAAAAATATATTTGGAGGTTAGAAATAGAATTAGTAGAAGTGAAAGGGGATATGTGTATAATTAAATAACTGTTAGTGTCTGCATAAGCGTACACGTGTCAGGAAGTGAACATGTATTCTCCTCCCTCTATCTCTCTTGTTCGATTCATTCTACTGATGACGATTCTCTTTCTCACATCCCACCTCTGACTTCCCCAGATAAAAACCCTAATTAGCTAAAAGACTTGCCCTTTCATGTTCTTTAGTAGCATCACATCTATGCCCGACAAAGTGAAGCAAGAAACCTCTCGATCTTTTCAAGGAATGTCGGAATTGCAACCAGGTAACGACAATAACCAGCAACCCAACGGCGGCGTTCCTCCTTCTCTGCCGTCAACATCAGCCGAAGCTCTCGCCGGATCGAAACGATTGAGGAGACCGAGCGTTAGATTAGGCGAAATCGGCGGCGACCAGTACCAAGCGGCGTACGATTCGCAGGTGAGGAAACCCAAGAAAGATATGAGCAAGTCGTCGACGAGGACTCGAGCTTTGACGAATTTGAGTTCTGGGTACGATAACAGCGGAACCATAGGTGACGAAAGAGAAGTGAATGTCGATTCTTTCGGTGTCGGGAGTTGGCGGGTCAAGAAACGGGTCGGGCCGTCGACGAAGCGAGTGAGATCCAATTGGGTATCGAGAATTGGGGAAATGGATCACGGCGATGAGCTGGAAGGTGGGTATAGGGATTTCAGTAGAGAAGATTCGGAGAGTCCGATAAAGGACGAGTCTTTAGTGAGAGACGGTGGTGGGTATTACGGTAGTAGCGGAAACAGAGAGTTTGAGTTGTCAGAGCCGTCGAATATGGAGGGAATTGGTGGTGGAGGAAGAGAAGGGGTGAAGATTTGGCTGCAAGAGCTGGGGTTAGGGAGGTATTGGCCAATGTTTGAGATACATGAGGTCGATGAAGAGGTTTTGCCTTTATTGACGTTGGAGGATTTGAAAGATATGGGGATTAATGCTGTTGGGTCGAGGAGGAAGATGTTCTGTGCTATTCAGAAGCTTGGTAGGGAGTTCTCCTGATGGATGTTGGAGAATTTCGAATCAAAAAGACTCTGTTTTTGTTGTTTGTTGGTGGAATAGTCAGACATGGCAATGTCTGAAAGCCTTTTCCTCCTTTTTGCCTTAGTATGTCATTCCTCTGATTGTTTCTTATCTTTGCTGTTTAGTTTTTGATTGTAGCATTAGCTACTGTGTACTATTTGTATAAGTAGAAGTGAAAAAGAAGAAGGTTTTGTACTACTTTTGATTCGCCTGAGACGTTTCCACGGGTGGTCTTGAACTTGCAATTGAATAGGTTAAAGTGTTTAGCTATCTCAGTATGTAGGAACGGAGCAGGTAATTAGTTTATTTTGTTCACACAGCTTTTTTTTTTAGGAACATCCAAACAGTGAGACATGGATATATGATGATTTTAGGTTGGTTGTGGATTAGAGTTAAATGTGAAAGATTGGCATTCGGGTTGGTAAAAAGAATCGAGTCCCACATGCTTACAATTTGTGGAAGCAAAGCAGAAGAGGAAAAAAGAAAAACAAACGATTGGTTTTTACAAATTTGGACAACATAGTTTCGTGAAGCACAAAATGTCATCTCTGTTCTTAAAGAAGTCAACTATACAATTTTAACTCTGACAAAACCAAGGAACCAAAATGAAAGAAGAATCACAAAGTTTCAAGACAAGTAGAAGGGACACCAACAAAAGACGAACCCGCAAGGGAAACGAGTAAACTAATGCTAATTAGTACTGATCAAACCTCTTCTGGTACGAGAAATTGATGATGCCATTACCCCCCCCCCTCCTTTTAGTCCAATTTGATGGTATCTTTCACTTCTTCTTGCTTCTTTGGAGCCGCCGGAAAATATTTGATTCCGGTAAGGTCACCTGCTTTGCTTATAACCTGTCATATAACACGCAGACAATTTATAATATACACAATCAATTTGTGGATGTACTCAAAATCATTTATAGTAAGTACTATGTTTAGAATCGAGTTTTCTATGGTAAATAATATAGGAGGGAGAGCAAGTGATGCAAGCTTTTTGTTTACCTGTAGAGCTTTAATAAGATCTTCTCTTGAGTGGGATGCGGATATACAAATTCGAGCCCTGGCTAGCAACAAAGGTGTAGCTGGGAAACCAACAACCACAACTGCCACCTGTTCACAGTTTTAAGCATAGATGTTAATGATCTCTGGTATGGGAGGCAAATGAAATATTGGGAGAAAGCATAATATAGTTCCACTTACGTTTTCTCGCAGGCATTCCCTTGAGAAGGCTGGGATTTTGGCAGGATTGTAAAGCATTATCGGCATGACTGGGGAATCATTGTCTCCAAGAACCTCAAATCCCATCTTCTGCAACTCAGCCCTGAAAAAGTTGCTGTTCTCCCTTATCCTTGCTAACTTTTGTGCACCTGCCCAGGGGTTTTAGCAGAATCTTGAGACTATGAAGCTCAGAGAGCAAAAGAAACTATAGAGATACCTCTGTTAGAACCGTCCTCTCCCAGGATAACTTTTACGGCCGATATGATTTGTTGCGCGGAAGGAGTTGAGATTGATGTTGCGTAAAGGTGAGCCGGGCACTGGTACTTCAAATATTGGATGAGGTCCTACAGAGATTGAAAGCACCATTATTAGAACTTTAGCGGATTTTGAGATGAAGTGCACTACTACTTGGCTAAACAATCTGTTATGTAGGATTAGAGCATTGCTCTTTGATAAGATTCATTGCTTCACTGTAAGAAATCTTTATATAATTGGAACAATTGCTAACCTTGGATCCGGCAATATAGCCACCACAAGATCCGAAAGATTTGGTAAAAGTTCCCATCATTATGTCCACATCAGCTGTGTCAACTCCAAGAAGCTCGCAAACTCCCCTGCCTGTTTTTCCAATTGCTCCAATGCTGTGAGCTTCATCCAAGTAAACATAAGCCTGAAACAATGTTAGAGAAATTAGCTTACAAGAACTCTCGTTCCTCAAACTATCGTCAGTAAGGTTTACCTTATACTTCTTGCATATTGAGACAATCTCAGGCAGTTGACAAATTTCCCCTTCCATGCTGTAAATACCCTCAACAACAACCATGATTTTCTTCCAGGGTCTGTGTGTCCTAGGTTGTCCCTCAGCGATTTGTTCTTTCAACACTCTTTCCAAATGAGCAGGTGCTGAGAAGCATAGCATAAAGGTAAGTCACCCTTTGATAAAAACGTGGATAGTGAAGGAGCATAAGAATTGCTTTACTGTTGTGTTGGAAGACACGGATAGTGGCTCCTGAACCTCGAGCACCATTGACAATTGAGGTATGGTTCAAAGAATCGCTTATTATCAGCCCTCCCTGTAAAACATAGGTTTTTGGAGTAACATCACCACAAGATAGATAGCAGCAAAAACAAACCTTTCCAATCAAGACAGGGATGATAGCGGAGTTGGTTGCGTAGCCCATGCCAGTGACAATAGCAGCAGGTTTGCCCACGTATTTAGCAACACATTCCTCGAGTTCCGCATGCACAGATGTAGTCCCTGATGAGAGAAACAAGGAGGATCGTGAGGCAACAAAAGAGGAGAGAGAGAGAGAGAGTTAAGAAACAGAACCTGCATCAACTCGGGAGCTGCATGTACTTGGGGAGAATTTCTTTAAAGAGTCGATAACAAGAGGGGTGCAGTATTCATCATAAGAACCAAATCCAAGATAGTTGTAAGACCCCAAGTTAAGGCATCTTGTGCTCTTTGTTGTTCTCCTGCAATGGTTTATTCTGTGAACACTTAGAGGATAATTTGTGTGTTCAAATGAAATCAAAAGGGGGCCAATTCTAAAAGAGCTAAAGTGTCAACCTTGAAACCCAACCCAAGGATAATTGTGTGTTCAAATGAGATCAAGCGGGACCAATTCTAAAGAGAGCTAAAGATTCAACCACCTTTTACATAAGGAAGTTAATAATAAATAATAATAATGTAAACAATAATAGAAGGAGAGACTGACTTGAGGGTCTTGTTGTTGTCATTAGAGAACCTCTCGACGACATCAACCCAAGCATCAGGTGCACTTGAGATGGGACGTCCAAAACAATCCTGAACAAGAAAAAATCATATTACAAGAGAGAAAAACAAAAACTTGATTAAAAAAAACTCAAGATTCAAAATGAACCTGAATGCGATGATACAAACGTCTGATGTAGAAATCCTCATGAGCCAAGCAGATCGGGGCGTATCCATGGAGATTGTTGGTGCTCCACCAATCGAAGATTCGGCGGGAGTAATCGCGGAGCTGCCCGAAGGCGAAGAGCAATCCGTAGCTGAAGTAGGTCGATACAGCGGTTAGGTATGGGATCGTAATCATCTTCTTCTTCTTTTCCTCTCTCCCTCTCTCTCTCTCTCTCTCGTAATAAGATTGAATGATGATGATGATGAGATCTGGAAATATCTGCCGGCTTTGTCGTCGTCACGGGAGAGAGAAGAGAGAGATTTGAATTCAATCTCTTCCCCTTTTTGGTCAGAAATTGAAAATGGATTCGTCTTCGGATCTTCAAAACATTACCATCTTTTTCAATTTTTCAATTAGTTATTTTTGGACACTCGGACTATTCAATAATTCCTAAGGGGGTGTCGAAATGAGCAGTAGCTCATGAGCTAGTTCAGCTCAGCTCATGAGCTAGATAGTTCAGCTCAGCTCATTTTTTGAGGAGCATGATCTCTATATTTTAAGATTATTTAATAAAGGAGTTTAATGATCGAGTTTAAATTAGATCACGAGTTATATGAACGATTTTTAATGAACATGAGGTGGGTCATGAGCTTATTCATTTTTATACTAAAAATTATATATAATACTCCCTCTGTTTTTAAAAGATGTATATTCTAGACTTTTCACATATATTAAGAAAACTCATTAAATATGCATTGTTTTTTGTGAATAACAATTTTTCATAATTTTTAGCCAATAGAAATTCAATAAACACCAATAAATTTTTTGAAACTTACAATTTTTCGTAAAATCATACATTGAAAAGATAAAAGATGTATATTCTAGACTTTTCACATATATCTTTTAGGAACGGAGGGAGTATTATATATTTGGATAACTTCTATTTTTATTATGTAAAAAAGATAATTTCTATATTTATCATATTTATCTTCTAAAACTAAAATGTAAAACATGCATATAAGTTTGCACCTGATCTTGGTTGTTTTGTTTTATGACCGACTACAATGATAAAATATTTTCTATCTCACATTATTTATTTATACTTTGTTATTATTTTAACATAAAATATTTATAAATGTTTTATTTTAATTTTATAATTTAAACAGATGAATTCATTGAAGATGAATTTTCTCAAGACTCTCATGAAGAATAGAGATTTGGATCATTGGTTTTGCATTAATTTAATTTATATTAGGTGTTGTTTTTTTTTATTTTTGTATGTGTTGGTTTTTATTTAGTATTTAATATTTATGTTTTGGATATTTTTAATATCTAAAATTTTGAACAATATTATATAAGTTATTTTATCGCTATTTTATTTTATTTTTATATTAGATTACGAATTAGCTCATTTAACTCATGATCTTGATGATCTGAATTCAAGTTTACCTATTGAAACTTATTTATTAAATGAACTGAGCAAGCTAGCTCATGAAATAGCCGAAGCTTACCATGAGCTGAACTGAGTTGAACGAGCTAGCTCCTTTTGACACCCCTATCCTAATAAAATATTTTTTGACTACTAAAATCCGTTGTCGTTAGTTCAAAGCCCTGTTCTAAAACTCGGCCGCCTAGCCGCCTAGGCGGCCGCCTAGGCGTTACGCGTCACTTTTCCGCCCCGATTTATGTCAAATCGGTTTAAAAAATCGGATATCCGATTTTTTTCCGCCTAGACCGCCTAAATGACCGCCTAGCCGCCTAAATGACCGCCTAGCCGCCTAATCTATTTTTTATTTATTTTTTATTTTATTTTTTTTATTTTAATAATATTTTTATTTATTTATTTGATCTAAAATTTTATAAATATCATTTATATTCATAATTTTGATGAAAATTACACTATATTAAGTTTATATATTCTATTTGTGTGTTTTATACAATCTTAAACATGAAAATGTATTAATGTTATACACAATTAAAGATTAACATGTTTTATAACTTAGTAAACCATCTAAAAATTATGCCCCGCATAATTTTCAATTAATCCCCGATTTTCTTTTTAGGCGCTAGACCCAACCCGACCGCCCGACTAGCGCCTAGCGCGTTCCCGAACAGGGGTTCAAAGAGACTTCCATACAATACGTTAATTTATAGTCGACGCGGAAATTAGAAAAGTCAAAGTAGGCCGCTTGACTTTTTGATCATGAGACCTCCTTTGCGCAACGTTCTTCCCTCAATTTTAGGACAAGAACCGCATAAACATATATTGCATACGAAACGAGAATTTGTCAAAATTTTCATTTTTATTTTCGGATTTGAGCCAAATTTTTACCATGAATCATTACTAAGGAGCAAAAACGATTTATGACATTTCAATTGCATCCAAAGATTTGTGATGATCTTTATTTTAGCTGTATATGAGATCCTTAGAGGGTTGAGTGTATAATCCAAACGAGAAAAAATCTTAGGGATTTGAGTCGCAGCAAATGAATTAGATTATCTTCAACCAAAAACAGAAACTAACCAAAAATGTGGGTTTGAATCTAGCATTGGATTTGAGTCACCAAATGGTCTATGCAGAAAACCAGCTACAAACTAGCAAGTTGTTCTTCCCAATTCATGTCTTCACGAAAGTTTATAATTGCTGCTGCTTTAAAGTCCATGACTGTTGATATTACTGCTTTAATCAATCAAAAGAAAACATAAACTACTCTTTTCACGTCCAATGGATCAATGGTTATGTACATCAAGTGGATACTGAAGATGTAAGATGTTTGCTCTGAAATAGTCGCTGACGTAGTTGCTGAAACAGATGTCGTGTTGAGTGATGGAAACCATGTGGAGTCAAGGTGCTGAGCTGGAGTCGTGTAGACTTGGAGAGCAAGATAATATTTTGGAGAAAAGGAAAGAAGAGTAAACTTGAGGAGCAACTTTATGACTTAAGGGAAGATGAATAAATGCATTCAAAAAAAAAGAAAATTGTACTTAATGTTATGGAAGATGTCCATGCCTTGGAGACTAGGTTTTGGGAACGTGGAGAATAATATAAGATAGCTATGGGGTCGTATGTATCGAGAGATCTTAGAGAGAGAGAGAAAAAAGCTCTTGGAAGTGTTCTGGATCGTGCTGAAAAAGTGGCTAAAGTACTTGACGGAAGAGAAACATAAGCGGTTAGCGTGTTAACACTAGACGTGTAAAAGCTGAATTAAGCATATCTTGCAATAGATTGTTTAAGAGATTTCTAATAAGCATAGTGGTTTGCTTGTGTAATTTGTCTCTCGATTTACTTTCTGTATCGCTCTATCGTGGTGTCATCTTGCACTTACATATACTTCTTGAAATTTCTCTTATTTTTTTCATCTATCTTAACGTTAAATTATGTTTTCAAAGAGTCTCTAAATAATTCAGACTTCCACATTTTTGCAGTATCAATGTTTTTCCCAAAGTTAAAAGTTCATTGAGATCTTTATACACAATTTGCATGAAACCATAAACTACTCTCACTATCTTCAATGTCATCTTCTTAAGAATCAAAACACGAGGAATTGTATCATTCTCCCAAAACCCATCAAAGAGATTGTTGTTTAAGTATCTCTGCTAGAGATGAGCATCAAAGAGATTTAATGAGAACCTATTCTAATGAGACTTCTCATAAAATTTTACCCTTGTAGAGAGGGTCTATGGAAAAATTTTAGTTGAAATAAGGACATGATCATAAGTTCCAAAACAAAATTAAAATGTTGTTGCAGATAGGAATTCAAGAAAAGTTGCAAATAAAGATTTGGTTCACAAATTTTTTTTTTTTTTTGGTAAAATGTTAAATTATTATACCAATTTTCAATTTTGTGACAGAAATTACATAGCAAACAAGTAGTGGAATGCAATAATGAAACTAAACAACTGGTCGTAAACAGAATGAAAACAAACCCGAAGGTAGCATGACAAAGTCGAAGAGCCAGATTTGCTACGAGTCAAGCTTAGACCTTACAAACCGAGACTAGTCGCAAACGAGAGCCATGCACCACGAGCTACCGAGAGAAAGGCACCCTTAAACCTTGAAACAACGGCTCCTGCAGCTTCCGACTGCTCAGCCGAAACCAGACTCGGATGAAGAATCCAAACACGAACAAACTCAAAACACCAGACGACTAAACGAGAGAGAACCACCGAACGATGATGCCGTCGTTCGTCGAGCCATCCCAGAGATTGCCGCCTCCGTTCCAACTCGCTGTGACCGTTTACACCCATTGAACCGAAATCTCCCAGCGGATACTATACGGCGGAAACCCTAATAGAAGAAGAGAGAACGGGATAGAGAGATAATAGGATTTTTCCAAAAAAAAAAAAAAATTCACAACCTGGTTCACAAATTTTGAAATAAAACCATTGATCAGAGATGATTTCTTATAGAACATCAATTACAATAAAAATTTGGAAGCGTGGGGGTTCAAAATGATTATCTACCTTAATGATAACAATTGGCTCTTTTACAAGCAAATACCATGCATCTCACTTTTCTACAAGTGAAAACTATGCATGGACAAAACGAGCCTTTTAATCTAGTTTTGACTATAGACTTCGTGTTTCAATTGTCAGCTTAAAAGTCGTTATCACTAATGTGATAATTGTTTCTAATTTTTGCATTAGTGCTGGCGCTGAGAATTTTGAGGTCCAAGACCATTTAGTAAAGAGTTCAAAATTTTGGGGGCCTAAAAAATTTTTTTTTACAAATTGGAGGTCTATTCACATATAAAAATTTTCAAAAATTTTGGGGGCCCAAGACGAATGTTTCATTGGGCTTGGTCCAGGGCCGGCCCGCTAGTAATGCTCTAATTATATATTTTATGATACTAATAAATATGTTTTTGTAGGATCCTGTCAAAACTCTAAACAAATAGCAAGAGGAAAAAACCAAATTTGTTTTTAGAAATTAGAGGTTTGAATGCATCAATAACATTCTTTAGTCCTCATGGCTTGCCACATTCAGAGGAGTATATCATATTTAGGCACACCTTATGCAATTGGCTATTTTGTTATTCATCTGAGATTAATTTTAGCGTGTTTTATGCCAATCTGGTGCATGTAAAGATTTCAAAAAATAGCAATAATCATCAATAGAATATATATTATTGTTTCATTTCCCCCAATCTTTTTATCAAAGTCTAGGGCACCATCTATAAAAGGGCCTCTGATATTTAAAAAAAAAACACGTTTCTTACATATTAATTTATAAAAATTAATGGTTTTTTTGGTAAAATATTAATGTTTTCATCATAATATATTTGAAAAATATAGAAATTTTGAATATATATAGTACTTAAAGGTAAATAATTTGTTTCACTCTCTTTATTTTTAAAGCTAATTTTGTCTTATTTATATATTTTGGGTATAGTTTTAATATTTTTTTTGTTTTTTACTTCTAAAAAAAATAAATGGGACTCCCAACAATGTCAGGACCGACTCTGGCAATGGACCGACTTTCTGAAAGTTGTCGACTCCTATTGGGTTAACAGGGAATGGGTCAAATTGCAGGTAGGGGCGACTGGTTTTCCCGCTACCACCCGCAAACGCAGCTTTTGCGGTTGGTAGCGGTTGTCGGCGGTTTGCAACAATCACTCAAATCGCTTTAAACCGCTTCAAACCGCTCCGAATCTCATAAATTCAAAAGCTGGCTCCAGCTAGCGTTTGCGGTTGCGGACGGTTGCGGGAGGGTAAAATTTTTTTTTTTTTTTAAAACAATATATATACAAAAGTAAAAATATTTAATACAAAATTTAAAATTGAAATTATGAAAATATTAAAATATATCTATTATATTTTAATTAATATTATAAAATTTTATAGTAAAAACAATTTCAATAAATTTTCAAAAATTAAAATTATAACTTTCTAAATAGAAATTTTATATTTATTATAATTTTATGATTTTTGATATTTTTATAATTATATTAAATTTAAATATTGTTAATTTATTATTTGACTATTACCGCATTTGGTAGTTAACCAGTCATAAGTCACCCGCAAACACACCAATTTTTAACCGCAGTACCAGTCGTACAAATCTCTTAAAACCGCTAGAAACCGCAACCGCCCGCATCCACAAACTCCCGCAGCCGCAACCACAACCGCTGCGTTTGAACCAGTCAAACCCTAAATGCAATATTAGATTTTTTCTTAATCATCGACTCATTTAACCTAAAATATATTACTATAAAAAAAGATCGGTTTTCACCATTGGTTGAGCACATCATATTGCAACACTGCCAATAAGAACAAACAATCGATTCACAAAATATGTCATCTGTTACTTCTATTGTCGATTTGAAACCGTTCAAAACCAGTTGGACGATCAAGGTGAAGGTTATTCGATTGTGGAAACAAACAACTGGTGGTGGTGGTGAGACCATTGATATGGTTCTGTGCGATGTTAAGGTTTGGATGTTTTTTTTAAAAAACATTACCCATGTACGGTTTCTTTGGATGTTCAAAATATTGAATCATGTCCAGTTCAAAAAATCTCAACTTCATTGCCTAACCCTGCGCAAGGCGCAGGTCTTATCCTAGTCATAATGTAATCAATTCACTTATTCGGTAGGAAACACAAAACCCTAAATCTGATCGCGAAGAACGAAAGTCATCAGTTTTCGGCGTTTTCTGGAGTTGTGGCAAGGTAGAAGGAGTGCTTGCATAAGGGATACTCGACTTTTGGGACTGGAAACTTTTGTCAGATTTATGTTTTTTAATTTCGGATTATATGATTTTAATTCAATTTTTTTTGCGTTTGAACCAGTCAAGACCTATGTTGTCAAGCTGGTGAGGTCTCAACCTTCTCAGCTTTGCCTCAGCATTTTGGATTTTAAGCATTGTAAATGGAAACAACCTCGTATCTACTATCTAGCATCCGCGTTGGTCACAATTTGGGTTCCCGTTTATCGTCGTATCTACAGACCATCCGCGTTTCACAATAGGGCAATTTTCAAACTAAGATAAACCTACAAGCGATCCATACTCAAATTGATGAAAACATACAATCAGATACATTACATAATGATCATCAGATGACAATCACTACGATAGTATGAGATTTTACAAAATAAAAACATATATAAGGCATACTGAACTTGGGTAAAAAAATATAACACAAAAAATGATCTCAAACGCTTAGAAGAAGAAAAAACTACTCCCAAAAAATGATTGCACAAAACAAAAGCCACCTGATGTATTTTGATTCATTTTCTTCGGATTAACAAGGATTGAAAGATTTATATATATAGTGAATGAAGGAGATTCCTTGTTCTGAAGCATTTTCTAAGGCATGACGCCAAGATCCTTGAAGTAATCATGCTCCAGGGCAGCTCTTGCGTTGATTCTTTTCGTGGGATCCATTAACAGCATTTTCTGTTACACAGACATAATATCATCCATAAACACATTATATCTTAGTGATAAATATCCAAAAGTTTGGTTTTGCTCTTTTCCCGTTTTGGGTTTAGGATTTTAACCAATCCCGGTTATTAAAGTTTGTTCATGTTTCAGACTTGGTTTTGGACTTCTTCTTTTGCGGCACATACAAGAAGCCAGAACCAATTTATTTGGTTTTGGTTTAGTCAAACAGCTCACGAGTTTAACTGTACAAGCGGTTTCTAGTCCTAAAGACAGTATGTGTGTGTAAATATATATATGCATATGGTCAGTGAACTTACAGATAGGAGATCTATTCCCTCGGGATCCAGATTCGGGACAAAAGATTTTAAGTCCTGTTGTATAAGAAGAAAAAAGGCATGGGCATGGATCACAATCTGTTGTTACATTTTGTCTACTGAAAACGAGATGTATAAGGGAATGAAGAAAATTGAAGTACCGTTGGTTTCCATTTAGGCAAAGCAGATTTGTAATCCGGCAGCGAAGTTACACCGGGCCATGTATCTTCGTTTGGAGTTCCCATGATTCTGGAAAAGAGATACAGAAAAGCATGGTAGCAATAGGTTTATATAATCAGTTAACACTTCAATACTACGACGCTCTGAAAATTAGATTTCAAGTTGAAAATGAGTTCAGATTCCTTTGTGATATCATTGCAGCCAAGGAAGTTATTTAAAATATAGAAGTAGAAAAATGGATCAAAGAAGATAGTTACGAAACCTGAAAATCTTGAAGAGTTGATCAATCTCGGAGTCTCCAGGAAACAGGGGCTTTTGGGTGATCATCTCGGCGAAAATGCATCCCACAGACCAAATATCAACGGGTGTAGAGTAATGATGAGAACCTAGGAGTATCTCAGGTGCTCGGTACCAGAGAGTAACCACCTACAAGGAACAATACTGTGTGAAAGACCAAGAAGAGATGTGAAACATAAATCTAGCACTGAGAATTTTTGTGTGGTATTTTTGAATCACAAGGAAAATGTCCTTTTAAGTAAAGACTGAGAAATTTAGTCACATTTATCAGTTGCAGAAGTGGGATAATACTTAATGTAGTGCTTTACTCTCTTTTTCTCTAGTAAAAATAAGGAAAGAAGCGAAATGCCAAAGGATTTAATAACGAAACGTATAAACAAGAATTAAGCTCTTTTTTTTGGCACCTCATGAGTAAATGTCCTGACGGGGATACCGAAAGCTCTGGCCAGTCCAAAATCTGCAAGCTTTAGTGAATTTGTGCCGCGATCAATCAACAAATTCTGCGGCTTCAGATCACGGTGGAGAACCCTGTGAGAGTGGCAATACGCGATTCCACGGAGAATCTGGTAAAGATACGTCTGCAAAGACAAGGTGGAACAGCCAGTAATGAATACTAAAAATACAACGACGCCTTAAAAGTTTCCAAGGATTCACTTTGATCATATGCAGATCCTTGGAGAAATCAGGAGAGGAGTCCATGTGCTTCTTGAGATCCAAGTCAAGATACTCAAAAACAAGATACAAACGCTTCTCGCTGTGCACTACATCCTGCAACCTACCATCAAAAACATTGGTCACCAGATTCAATGATGGTATTTATTATTATTAAACTTGATTCTACTTGACAATGTTGCTGTGCTGCATTTCTTTCAAGAGGGAGATCTCTCTAATGGCTGTGCTAGGTACACCTTCATCCTCCTGCTCGAGCCGGATCTTCTTCAAAGCAATAGTCTCATTAGTCACTTTGTCTCGAGCCTTATAAACCACACCGTAGGTTCCTTCACCGATCTTCTCAACTTTCTCGTACTGCAACATTATCAGCACGATCAATCAACCGAGAGATTCGTCAAAGATTAACCAATGACTATCAACTTCCACCAACCTGATCCATAACGCCCAAAACAAACAAGCTGAAAGCAACTCCGCACTTTGTATATCTGCAGATTGATAATGAGGCACCACAGTACTAAATCTAGTGAAACACTAAGAAATAGAGATTAACATCGAAGGGATTGGGATTGTAAACAGGTTCAAGTTAGAATTCGAACGGAGTAGAAAGAAGCTCCTTCGCTAAGAAATTGATCGGAGGATAACCATATCATCTTACCGGCGACGATCCGATGTAGTGTCAGTGGCTGGCACACCGACGGATCTCTCCCTCTCTCTCTCTCTCTCTCTCTGGAAAAGGCAGTGTGGTGAGAGAGAGACGGTGGTTTCTGTGCAGTTTCAAGAGAGTGGACTAGAAAAGAAGGCGATTGACTCAGGGTTTTCTTTTTCTTTTTCCTTTTTTTTTTCGTCTGCATCGAAAATTATGTTCGTTGTTTTTCTTAACAAATATTCTACCGGACTGAATTTACCTAACCACATTAAATCGGTTCTTTATAGCATCAATTCGATATTTTATGCCGCATTAAATCGGTTCCTTTGTCTACCGCATTAACTTGGTTCTGAGATGAGAAATTTGATGCTGACGTCACCATTATTCATTTTTACCACTACTAAAAATATATTTTCAAAAAGTATAATTCGAAAACATATATTTTTCATTAAATGGCATAAAACTCTTCTATTTTTGTTCTCTATATATATAAAATAAATAATTATTTCAATAAATAAAAATATATGTTTTCGAATTATACTTTTTCAAATTCGAACTTTTTTTTTTGAATTTTCTTTTCAAAATTTCCTTTTGAAAATCGAAAATTATGTTTGAAACTGTTTATAATTTTTTTTAAACAGGACAATTATCTCAAATAGCCTTTCTTAAATTTTGTCACAAAAATAGTATCCAAAAAAAAAAAATGACTAAAATAGCCTTTTTTATGTTGAAATTTTTAATATTTATTTCTTATTATTTTTTAATTTGAAATCTTATCCTCAAAACTCCACCCCTTAACTTTAAACCCTAAATCTAGATTAGTTAACCCTAAGGTAAAAATACATTTTACTCTTTAATAAAAATTATTTTGGTCATTTTCTTCCCTGAGGGTTATCTTGTGACAAAAACTTAAAAAAGCTATCCTATGGAATTTCTCTTTTATAAGTATTTATTTATATATTTATTAAAATCCTAAATTTCACATTCAAAAAATCCTACCACATCTTTCAACTCTAAACCTTAAATCTAAATTAGTTAACCTTACGGTTATAAATGTCTTTTACCCTTCCCTAAAAGTGATCACTAAAAGTGAGGATAAAAATAGTTAGTGTAAACATCAAAAGTGGTACTATGAATATAAGCCCAAAAGATTGTATGATCACACAATAAAGAATAACTCTCTTTATTAACTTGAGAAAATAACTCAAAACTCAAACACTCACAATATATTATCTAAAAATGATTATATACAAAATATAATAGAATATAACTAACATTTACTTTAAGTGCTATTTACAAAATATGCTATTCGAAAACTTTAAATTTTCTACTTCATATAAGATACTAAAATGAAATCAATTTTAATTATATATTTAATGGTTATTTTTAATTATGACAAAATATGCTGAAAGAGTTATAAAGAATCTCATCAAAATTTTCTGCTTCTTATATAAAATAATACATTAGTTTAGTAACAAAAAAGTCAAAAATTCATATAACTTTTCAAGATCAAAAGTTATAAAATGAAAAATTATCCACACAAATGTGCTGGTCAAAGTCTAGTCTAAACTATTAAAACGAGAATACAAATAAGATTTGACCCTGACTTTTCATAAAAAATTATCATCCTATGCCGCTGAAAAAAAACTGTAGTTTTATAATATTCCTAAAATTTACATTACCGTTAACCATCATTTCAAATTCCTTTTTTGTTAAACTTTTCTATAGATACGGATTATCTTCTATATTAAAAGAGAAGTACAATTTTTATCTACCAGTAAAAGTCATAACAGGGCCATTTTATTCATTACATCTATTTGGTTATTATGTACATTAATCTATTGAATAAATAACATTTCTATTTTTTTAATAATTATAAAGATATTAAATTATAAATATGTTGAGAAAATTCTAACAAGTCTTACTAAATATTTTTAAATTATAAATTGAATAATTTCGTAATTAGTTCTATAGTATTATTATAAATCAATTTTAAATAAAAAATAATTATAAAACAAAAGAAACTAAACTTAGATGCTACTTTTATAAATTTTATAATTATTATCTATTTTATATTAAATAGAAGTAATATATGAATTGAATATGAAATTATATTAAATTGGTAAATTAACATATTTTGCAAAAACATACTTTCACTTAAATAAATAAAAAATAATCTTCACCATTTAAAAAGATTAAAATATCATTGACCGTTTAAAATGATTAAAATTTGTAAATTATGTAATATTTTTATAAATGTTTTTAATATATGTTAAATTTTTATATCTATATATTATCTATTTATTACAAAATACATCATCTAAAAATGATATATACAAAATTTAATAGAATATAACTAACATTTACTTTAAGTGCTATTTACAAAATATGCTATTTTAAAATTTTAAAATTTTAAATTTTCCACTTCATATAAGATACTAAAATGAAATAAATTTAATTATAAATTTAATGTTTATTTTTAATTATGAAAAATTTTGTTGAAAATTTATAAAGAATCTCATCAAAATTTTCAGTTTTTTATATAAAATAATGCATTAATTTAGTTTAGTTACAAAAAGTCAAAAAAATCATATATTTTTTGAAGATCAAATGTTATAAAATGAAAAATTACCCACACGGATGTGCGGATCAAAATCTAGTCTAAACCGTCTTCTCTATTAAAAGAGCAGTACAACTTTTATCTACCATTAAATGTCATATTAGGTCCAATATATTCATTACATCTATTTGATTATGTACATAAATCTATTGAATAAATAATATTTCTAATTTTTTTAAATCTTTTGAGAAAAATCTAACAAATTCATACTAAATATTTATTTAAATTAATAAATTGAATAATTTCGTAATTAGTAATATAGTATTATTATAAATCAAATTTTAAATAAACAATTATTATAAAAAAAAGAAACTTAAATTATATGCTACTGTACTTTTATATATTTTATAATTATTATCTATAATATTTGAAAATAGAATTAATATATGAATTAAATATGAAATTATATTAAATTGGTAAATTAACATATTTTAAAAAATACTTTCATTTAAATAAATAAATAAAATACTATTCACCATTTAAAAAGATTAAAATATCATTGACCATTTATAAGGATTAAAATTTGTAAATTATGTAATATTTTTATACAAAAAATAAAATTGTTAATATATATTAAACGTGTATATATACAAATATATATTATCTATTTATTTATTTTAAAATTACAACAATATATTATCTAAATATGATTATATAGAAAATATAATAGAATATAGCCAACATTTACTTTAAGTTCTATATACAAAATATGCTATTTGAAAACTTTAAATTTTCTACTTCATATAAGATACTAAAATGAAAGCAATTTTAATTACAAATTTAATGGTTATTTTTAATTATGACAAAATATGCTGAAAGAGTTATAAATAATCTCATCAAAATTTTCTGCTATTTATATAAAATAATGCATTAGTTTAGTAACAAAAAGTCAAAAATTTATATAATTTTTCAGGATCAAAAGTAAAAAAATGAAAAATTACCCGCACAGACGTGTTGATCAAAGTCTAGTCTAAACTATTAAAACAAGAATACAAATAAGATTTGAACCTGACTTTTCATAAAAAATTACCATCCTATGCCACTGAAAAAAAAAACTGTCATTTTATAATTTTCCTAAAATTTACATTACTATTAATTTCTGTGTGATTCACCATCATATCAAATTCCTTTTTTGTTAAACTATTCTATAGATACGGATTAATAGTTTAGATACTAGAATTATTCCAATCTTATGTGTGTGATTAAGGGCCTTGATAATAGGCCATAAAATCCCTAAATATCTAATTATTATATACGTAAAATATTATATTGCATCAATAAAATCATTGTATTATAGTTTAAAAAGGAATATTCCATTTTGAAGGCTATAATCTCGCAATATCTAGAGTAAGGGTAACCCATATTACTGTGTCATCTAATATATACTATATACAAGTTGAGGTTATAAGCCATTGAGGGCGTTCACGTAAGATTTAAAACCACCAATCGTAGTATGACAAATCATTATTTAAGTTTACCATTTTTAAAAATGTCAATATTACCAAAAAAAAATGTTTATTTCAAACTAAAATATAAATAAATATCAAATAAGGTAAATTTACAAAAATATAAATACTATATTAAGTTAACATAATGTTTAATATTTTTCAAAAATTAAAAAATAAATAACGAAAAGAATAATTAATTTAAAAATACAAGACTTTCAAACAAGTATAACTATATAAATCTAAATTTAAATTGATGATTTTCAAATTTTAGGTTATATACTATTGAAAATATTCAAAATAACATTTACTATATATAACTTGATATTATAAATCATTGAGAATGTTCACATATTATTTTAAAGCACCAAAAATATACGAAATCGTTTTTAATTGGGTATTTCTAAAAATTTTAATATTACGAAAATTTATTTCAAAATAAAAATTAAATAATTATCAAATAAGTTAAACCTACAAAATTAAAAACATCATGTACAAATCTATACTATATAAAATAAAGTTTCGAAAATTAACATAAAAATAACAAAAAAATATAAGAGTTAATTTAAAAATGCAATACTTTCAAACAATTATAACTATATAAATCTAAAACAAATGATTTACAAAATTTAGGTTATATACTGCTGAAAATATTAAACAAATATAAATACTATATGTAATTTGATGCAATAAATCATTGAGAATATCCACATATTATTTTAAAGCACCAAAATATGTAAAATTACCATTTTAATTGTTATTTTAAAAATTTCAAGATTTTTCAAAAAAAGTTTATTTCAAAATAAAAAGGAAACTACTATTAATTTTAGTGAAAATGAAAAATTATTAAAGGAATCAATTTGATATATAAAGTAAACTTTTGAAAGACCAACATAAAATTAACTAACAAAAACAAATCTTAAAAAATACAAGAATTTCAAATAATAAAAACAATATGAATATAAAGCACTTTTCATTACATATGAATCTAACAAAATATGATTTCAAAATGGAAGCTATTTCATTCAAAAAAATATCAATAATAAATTTATTAAACAAAATTGTCAAATAAACTTAAAGAATCAGTTTATTATAAATAATAAATGTTTGGAAGATCAACATAAACTTAAATAACAAAAATAATCTTAAAAATATAAGGATTTCAAATCTATACTATATAAAAGTTGAGGCTATAAGCCATTGAGAACGTCCACGTAGTATTTAAAACCACCAATCGCAGTATGACAAATCATTATTTAAGTTTACTATTTTTTAAAATGTTAACATTACCAAAAAATGTTTATGTCAAACTAAAATATAAATCAATATCAAATAAGATAAATTTACAAAAATATAAATACTATATTAAGTTAACGTAATGTTTAATATTTTTTTTGAAAATTAAAAAATAAATAACGAAAAGAATAATAATTTAAAAATACAAGACTTTCAAAAATTATAATTATATAAATCTAAATTTAAGCTCATGATTTTCAAAGTTTAGGTTACATACTATTGAAAATATTCAGAAATACATATAGTATATATATATATATATATATATATGTTGATATTATAAATCATTGAGAATATTCACATATTATTTTAAAGCACTAAAAACTATGAATTGTTTTTTTTTGTTAATTTTCTATTTCTAAAAATGTCAATATTACAAAAACAAATATTTCAAAAATAAAATCTATATTTATACTATATAAAAGTTGAGGCTATAAGCCATTGAGGGCGTCCATGTATGATTTAAAAACCCCAATCGTATTATGACAAATAAATATTTTAATTTGTTATTTTTAAATATGTCAATGTTTCCAAAAAAAATTTATTTCATAATAAAAAAGAAATCAATATCGAATAAGGCAAACTAACAAAAGTAAAATAATTATACATATATTAACTTAATAGATATATAATAATAATTTCGAAATTTAACATAAATTAAATAAAAATAATAATTAATTTTAAAATGCAATAATTCAAACAATTATAACTATAAATTTAACTCATGATTTTAAAAATTTAGGCTATATGCTATTGAAAATATTCATAAATAACATACATTATATAGAAGCTAAGACTATAAATCAGTGAGAAACAATTCATTATATTTTTAGTAGGATTTAAAAAAATTCATAAAATCATTTAAATAAAATAGAAACCAATATCTAACAAGGTAAGTTAACAAAAGTAAAAGATTATAAATAAATTTACTTAATAGATAATATTTCTCGAAATGTAACATTAAAATAAAATACAAAATAAGAATTAATATTAAGAATACAAGACTTTCAAACAATTATAAGTAAATTAATTTAACTCATTGTTTTCAAAGTTTAGGCTATATACTATTGAAAATATTCAAAAATAACACATACTATATATGAGGCTATAAGTCATTGAGAGCATACACATAGGATTAAAAAAAAAACAATCAAAATATAAAAAAATATAATTAGAGTTTACTATTTTTAAAATGTTAAAATTTCCAAAATTGATAATACAAAATGGAATTCTACATCAAATAAGGTAAACTAATAAATAAATCATTAAAATTCAATTGATTCACATATATATATATATATATATATATATATATTAAATATTTGGAAATTTAACAAACAAATTAACCAAAATAATATAAAATATAAAGATACAATATTTTTCCTTCCAAGAACACAATATAGAAATATACTCTTCAAAATAAAATTTCAAAAAGTGTATTTTCAAAATAAATTATAAATCAATATCAAATGTGCTTTCTTAAATGATATCCAAATCGAAAAACCAAACATAATCTTCATGAACAAGGAAAGCGTCAAGAATATAAGATTTGAAGTGAATGAACAATAATGGTGAACTAGAAATAGTACAAAGAAAAATGTAAAACATCCGCGATGAAATGTAGACATACAAAGCCGAAGACAAAATCTAATAGACGAAAAATGTATCACACCAAAAAATCGGATAGAGTAGAGAATAATTCCAATATAAGAAAAAAATTTGAAATTTACATTCGCTCTATATGAAAGACGTTAAGTAAGAGAACAGAGAGAGGGTCGTAAGCCAGAATTTATTTATGAGTTTCAAATTATTTTACTCAATCTAAAAACTTACGAATTTATTTATCCATTAAAATTTTAAATATTAATCAACACTATTATTTTATGTTTGTACAAATATTCTTTAAGTCAGTTACAGTCAAAATCTTCATAGAAACTAAACAAATAAGCTATATTGAAATAAATCTAACATGATGTGATTCACAAGATTTTTAAAAATTATTGTTATTAAAGCAAACTAAATGATGAATTCTTATAATCATTAGTCTGATTCATCTCATATAACATATAAAGTTTAAGATGCTCTCTGTTGTGTTATGTTGAAGAAAATATTTAGAGAACAATGTTTACAAGTTAGAAAAAAATAAAGAATCTAAGAAAACATGTCAAATAAGTTAGTTAAGATTTTTTATAAAATTATAAGGACGACCAACAATAAATTAGCGTGAAAGATAATATAAAAGAATGGTAGAAAAAGTAATAAATAAGAATTTATCATCAACAAACTAAAAACATACAAATTTACAAACTTATAACATTTAAAAAAATCTCAAGATTACAATGAGTACGCTATCTAAGACGTTCGTTATCTAATTGCCAACATTTAGCAACTAGAAATATTTTTTTTAATCAAATTATATAATAGTTTTTAAAAGATCTTTAAAATATTCATGGAAATTCCGAAACAAACATATATTATCTATCATACGAAAAAAATACTTTTCATATAAAAAAAGTAAATTATGATATATTGTAATGCATTATACAATCATACAAACTTCACTACTATACAACTAAATCATTAGATCAAGTAATAGATAAATATTATACTTTAGGTTCTCTATATTATTAATTCAAAAAATAAAATGTTGCTTACCATTTGTTTAATTCATTATATTTACTTTAAATTTATATTATCTTACAAAGATTATTTAATATTAATTACAGTTCATCAAAATATTTGTTGCGATTAAATTTTAAATCTAAATCTTATACTATTACACACATATATATATATATATATATATATGTATAAAAATCACACATTAATTATAAAAAAATTCTGAATATAAAGCAAAATTAGATATTATGCAGATAGTTTAATCGCTTATGCTATTCAAATAAAATATATATATAACTTTTGATAAAATATTATAATGTCTTAACAGCTTACATGCATTGAGTAATCTAAATAATATTTTAATATAAAATTTAATATTTTCAAAAACTATGAATATGTTTATAAACATGATTATTGCATCTATAAATACAAGTAACTTAATAGCTAATAATATGGTATAATTTTAAATAAAATAAATATTAAAATCAACAAATCATATTTTAAATAAAAAAAATTATATAAATCAATTAGAGTGTCAGTTTAAAATTTATTATAAAACTAAATTAAATTATTAATACAGACTCGCGTGTAGCACGAATATAAAATCTAGTCTATACTATATAAAAGTTGAAGATATAAGCCATTGAGGACGTCCACGTAGGATTTAAAACAATCAATCGTACTTTGACACATCATGATATTAGTTTATTATTTATAGAAATATTAATATTTTCAAAATTATATCAAAAACGAAATTAAACGACCAATAGGAATATGACAAATTAGCATTTTAGTTTGCTATTTCTAAAAATGTAAATATTACCTAAAATCGTTTATTTCAAAATGAAATATAAATCAATTTAAATATGGTAAACTTACAAAAGGTAAAGAATCATATATGATTCAACTTAATACATAATATGTTTTCGAAAATTAAAATAAAATATCTTACAAAAATAATAATTAACTTCAAATGCAAGATATTTAAACAATTAGAACCATATAAATTAAAAACACGTGATTTTTTAAAGTTTAGGTTCTATGTTATTGAAAATATTCAATAATATAACTTAAAACAAATATGATTTAAAACAACTAATTATAAAATGACAATATAATTATTTTAGTTCAATATTTTCAAAAATGTCAATATTTCCAAAAATTGTTTATTTCAAAATAAAATAGAAATCAATATCAAATAAAAAAAGCTAACAAAAGTAAAAAAATTATAAATATAAGTCAACTGAATATATATAAATTTTCAAAAATTTAAAATAAAAATAAAAAATGCAAGAATTTCAAACAGTTATATCTATAAAAAAAATTAAAGCGAGTAATATTAACTGTTATTAATAAATTAACAAAAAATATAACCAATATCAAACAAGGTAAGTTAATTTTGAAAATGTAAGACTTTCAAAACATTATAAGTAAATAAATTTTACTCATGATTTTCATATTTTATGCTATATGCTAATGAAAATATTCACAAATAACATATACTATGTATAACTTGAAGGTATAGATAATTAAAAATGTTCACATAATATTTTTAAAAAACCAAAAATATGCTAAACCTCATTTTATTTACTATATAAAATTGAGGTTATAAGTCATTAAGAGTATACACATAGGATTATAAACAGCCAATCAAAATATTAAGAATCATAATTACAGATTTACTATTTTTAAAATGTTAAAATTACCCAAACTGATTATTTCAATACACAATAGAATTCAACATCAAATAAAGAAAAATAATAAATAAATCATTAAAATGGAAATGACTCATATATATACTAAATATTTGGAAATTTTGACAAAACAAATTAACTAAAATAAAATAAAATATAAAGAATATACGATTTTTAACTTGCATGAACACAAAATAAAATATACTATTCAAAATAAAATTTCAAAAAGTGTATTTTCAAAATAAATTAAAAACCAATATCGAATGTATTTTCTTTAATAATATCCAAATCAAAGAATCGCATAATCCCAATGAACAAGGAACACATAAAAATAAAGGGTTTGAAGTGAATGAAGAATAATAGTGAATGAAAACAAAAAAAAACATTTGGGATAGAAAGTAAATCTTACAAGTCGAAGACAAAATCCGATAGACAAAAAGTGTATCACACCGGAAAATACCGGATATACTAGAGGATAATTCCAAACTACATGATGAATTCTTATAATCATTAGTTTGGTTCACTTCATATACATATAAAATTTAGGAAGCTCTATGTTGAGTTATGTCGAAGAAAATATTTTGATAATAATATTATAAGATAGATGAAAAATAAAGATACTAATAAAGCATGTCAAATAAGTTAGTTAAGATTTTTAAGAAAACTTATAACGAAGATCAACAATAAATTAGCATGAAAAATAACATAAGAGAATAATAGAAGGAACAATCAATATGAATTTATCAATATAAATATACTATCTAAGTATTATAATCAACCAACTAAAAACATACAAATTTAAAAATTTTGAACATTTAGAAAAAAAAAATATCTCAAGATTACAATGAATACGTTATCTAAGACTTTTGCTACCTTATTGTTAGCATTTAGAAACTAGAATTTTTTTATCAAGATTATGTAATTGTTTTTAGAGGATCTAAAATCTTCACGTAAACTCAAAAAAAAAAAAAATATTAACTATTATCAAAAAATAAATTATAATATATTGTAATACATTGTAAAATCATACAAGCTTAACTACAATACAAATAATTAATTGAATAAAGTAGAAGGTAAATCTAATACTTTAGATTTTCAATATTGTTAATTAAATAAATAAAAATATTATATAACATTAGTTAAATTTATTATATTTACTTTACTTTTTATATTATCTATTTCATATTAACTAGAGTTCATCAAAACACACACACACACACACACACTCTCACGTAAATATTATAATGTATTAAAAATTTAAATTCATCAAGTAATTTATATAATATTTCAAAATACAAATTAATATTTTTTAAAAATTATGAATATGTTTATAAACATAAGTATTATATTTGTAAATACAAATAACTAAATAGAGGATATAGTTATAAATAAAAATATATAATAAAATCAACAAACATATTTCAAATAAAAAATTACATAAATGAATTAAATAATTAGTTTAAAATTATTATAAAATTAAACTAAATTATTAATACAGATTCATGCGTAGCGCGAGTATAAAATCTATAAAATCTAGTCTTTATATATAAAGAAGAGCTTGAATCCCTTCCAGGAGGTCCAGCTCGGATGTCACGTCATCAATTAGTACTCGGCTGATGCCACACATGTCCTCATTTAACAAAACGCTCTAACCCTAATTTTGATCGATCGAGAATTTGGAGATCGTCTCTCCCTTCCACGCCTGACTTCTGAGCTTCCTTATTCTGGTTGAAACCGTTGGAGTTGTAACTTCGTCATTATTCCAATTAATTCTGTCGCCCACTATGAGATCTTGAATGCGTTGTTCGTATCTTCGAGGCGGTGTCTGATCTGTATAAATATGTGAGTACTTTTCATCTCAAACTCATCCTCTCTTTCTAACTGTTGCGATATACTGATTCGTGTTGTTATGGCTATATCTTGGAATAAGTAGGCAAAGTTCTGTTTCATCGTTTGGATGAAGCGCAGTCCCCCTCCCCAATCTGACTTCACTACACATACGTTTCGACACAAGGGACTATGAAACCTACTTATTACCCATCTATGTATGTCTTTCGAGCCTCTCCGGTATCTCTTTTATTTTCACATTTTCTATCTCTGTATGTTTTACTAAATTATCTTGGTTGCTTATTTACTAGGTTTACATTAACTAAGATACATGAATCTATACAGAACATCTAATATTGCAGGATTGCTTTGATCTAGACAGGGTAAAGGCACATGATTTAATAAAGTTTAAATCTCATATTATTGACCCATTGAAAACTGAGTATTTAGAACGAGATTTTCTGTTGTTTGGAATAAATACGAAGAGGGAACTTCAAATTCCCTATGCATATTTAAAGGCTTTAGAAAGTATAGATATGTATAGCTTTGCGAGGATGGACCCGCAACAAACTGGTTCTTTGTTGAATTAATTCTCATTAAACTAATTTGTTTTGATTGTTAAAATAGGCATTTGGAGAAGCATGATGACTTACTCAAAGAAGCTCATCATACCTTATCACAAGAACTCCAGAAACTCAGGGTATTATGATCAAACAAACTCTTTTGACGAGCTTGTGATGTCATTACCAATTGGAGATCGTTTAACAGATGATTTTTGTAGGTGGAGGAACAGATGCTGATGCATAAACTATATGAGCAAAGGTTTACTCTTCGTAAAAAAAAAGAAGGTATGCTCTGTTAATAGTATATCTCTTGGTGTGGTCACTTTTAATATGCCTCAACGGGTCAGTACTGATGCTTCTTTTATGCCTTCCAGGGCTCGAAAGGTAAAAAAGAAGCAAGAAATCACAGGAGTGAGATCCCACAGCAGCAGACTAATGTCACCAAAAGACACAAGGAGAAGGAGGATGCTTCATCTGGTGATGAGCTACAAGATTCAAAGAGAGGACGTACGAAATTGGAGCGTTGGGCATGCCACAAAGAGAGAGATGATTCTGTCACTGTCAAGGCATCGTCCACTTCTTCAAAATTTCAAGAGAAGGAAAAAGGCACTAATGGCCGAGTTCTCAAACGTGTCCATGACAAGAATCGGGATGTAACTGAAAAGAAAAGTAGCCATGACCCTGCAGAGACCAAAGATATAAGTGAGAAGGGACCTCCAGGAGATCGGCACTTGGACACGGTTGAGAAACTCAAAAAACATAGTGAACGGTTCAAACTTCCAATGCCCACAGAGAAAGATACCACAGGAGGTGTAAAGAAAATGGAGTCTGAGACGCTGCCCTCTGCAAAAATTCAAGGCCATGTAGGTGAAAGTAGAGCAGCCAGCAAGGAAAAGACGGTGGACAAGTAGCTGAGAGCCTGGCGCTCTTTTGGCTGGATCGACAGGTAGCTTCTTATACTTAAACGGATGGCATGAGATTCTCGCATCCAACGGAGCAGTTGTTGCCGTGGAGGATCAAGTTCCATGAAGATTAATTATAAACATGGAATTTAGAGAACTTGAAAGATATGTTGCACACTAATCAAATTTGGTTTTGCAGGAAATGTAGAATACTCGGAAACAGTTAAAGCTTCTTCTCTAGCAATTGTTTCTAATGGTGATCAAGAACATTGAACAACTCACTTTCTATAAACCAGGATTGACCGGTCCGGTTGGTGTTGGGCCTGCATAGATGGGTCTAAGATTGAATTTTAGTTTAGAAGTGAAGTCGTGTCTTAGGACACTGTTTTTATACCTATGTGTGAACATCCAGAACAACTGGTTTTTGGACTCAATACGAAGAGGAAACTTCAGATTTCATGGGCATATTGTAAAATTACATGTATTAAAACGACTGTGATACAAAATTCCAGTCAATAAAAACTGAATTAATAAATATAACAGGTTATGTTTCTACACAGTTATGCAATTTCATATAACATTTATTTTAATCTTTATTAAAATATTAACATTTTCATTGTGTTTTTCTCCTCACAACAAAACAGTTAAAAATAATAATACAAGCTATACTAAAACAAAATATCATCCAAACTAAAACCTTTTGTTTACATGAAAATGGTATCCAAACCATAAAGCAATAATGCAGTAGACATTACAAACTTAATCAAATAAATATACATTGAAAGGGAAACTAAGTAAAAGATAGTAGACCATTATTTCACATTACATTATTACTCTTAAAATATAAATCAACAATATAAACAACCGTGAAAATACCTACAGTGACGATATCTAACAATACTAAAAGGGGAATATGAAGCCCTCTCAGCCTATCCACCTCAGCAAATTAAATCAACCAATTAGAAGACTCCAATATGCCACGTCTCTCAATCCAACCATAGATCGTTCAACGACGCCTCTTGCACTCCCATCGGAAAATTCATTTCTCTGTGATTTGCTGTTAAGGTTTATTAATGTCGACCCCCACTTTTTATTTAATTATGTTTTTACTCCTCTGTTCACGAGAGATCATTCCAATTCCCTTTGTTTCTCCTCCGATATAAACTCATTCGAGTCTGTAGATCTTTCCAGCTTCTACCACTGGACAAAATACTTGCCTCCGGTTCTCCATCGTTACACTGACGTGACGGAGAAGCTCACACGATTGGATCCGGTGACGTCGTCTGCCACCAAGGGTACATATCCTTAATCAGAGAGACTTCTGTGTGCTTGCATGTTTGATCCAAGATACTTCGTCAGAGACACGACTCCCTCCGTCGTATCCACCGCTATAGTTTTCTTCGTTTAAT
>NC_027748.1:22929477-22929844 GCF_000695525.1 Brassica oleracea var. oleracea | reverse complement strand
GCATAATTTCACGGTAAGTCTTCACATAGTTAAATTTACGCATACCAAATTAGTTGAACAAAAAATTGGGCATGCACAAGATTACATGGCTTAATTTGACTTACATATTTCATTTACTGTGGAGTTTTTGATCCTTTGAGAGTTCCGTAACTAGAACCAGTTTTTTCATTTTCCATTTTCCATTTCATATGCTCAAATGGTTATCATGATCTGAGTTTTGGTCTTGAAAATTCTGTTACTCTGTATTTCCACTCAACCTTTCATCTACTACCGATATTACATTAAGTTCAGTTCATTCTTGATTTTTTTTAATTCTTGCAGATTGGTGAATATGTGTGATAAAGATGGTTTTGATTCGTCGATGCCT
>NC_027748.1:22925826-22929388 GCF_000695525.1 Brassica oleracea var. oleracea | reverse complement strand
CTTGGATCCCATGTTACAAAAGAAACTTGATCCGGGATGCTGAGCCTCTGATTAAATAGGAGCCTCTAAAGATACATATACATGGTACAAGAAAGAGTATCGAAACAAGAATAAAACTTTCCATGCTTTTGCCATGGAATTTGACAAAGCCTTTCATGAGGAGTATAAGGTCAAGAAGAAGAGGCAGGTATTGCCGTTTGCAGCATGGGTAAGGGAAGAGATATTGTCGTCTGAGATAAATCACGTCCATGAAAGGAAGTGGAGGCTAAACCAATGGCTAGGGAAATATGAAGAATAGCTTGAGAGGAGAATCTGATTCAAGGGTTTAATATAGCAGACTGGCTGAAGGGGTGTGAAAGAGAGAGGGGACTTTGTTGTGATGAAGATGGCTGGTGAAGAAACCGAATTTAATCTTGATCCCGAGGCTGATCAAAACCGGAGAGAATTTTCTTATTGTGGGTTGTTCCTTGAATGCCATCATAACAGGTGGCAAAGATGATGATATAGATGCCAAAAAACGAGAGGTAAGTACTATTACTAAGCTGAAAAATTAATTTTGTTCTCATAACTACTCGCGAGTATAAAAGTTGTAACCTCTTTTGCCATTTTATGTGAATGATAGATGTTTGTTGAAGAAGTAATGGAGTTAGTGGAGCTTAAACCTCTTAAAAACTCTATACTTGGCCTTCCTCGAGTTAATGGTCATTTGCCAGAACAGAGGAAAAGGCTTACTATTTCAGTTGAAATAGTAGTCCTTTCTTTAATCTTCATGGACAAGCCTACATCTGGTATGCAAGGGCTGCCACCATTGTTATTCTTAGGGCATCACATTTTCAAATCCGTCGATGAGGTTTTCCCATGGAATACTCTACTTTTGAGTCCCGAAACCAGAATACATTTGACAAATCATCTTTGGATTAATGCAAGTATGCAACTTCTGTTGATGAAACGAGGAGGGTAAGTTATATATGCTGGAAGTCTAGGGCATCACTCAAAAAAACTCATCAAATATTTTGAGGTAGCCTCATGGTCCTCATCCATCTTTATATATTGGGATTCTCCATTTCCTGGCCTTATTAATTTGTAATACATATTCCATATTTCTTGCAGGCTACTGAAGGGGTTCCAGACAGACACTATCCTGCCACGTGGAAGCTTGATGTCACCACTTTTTCAAGAAAGTCAAAAATGAGCTTTGACTTTGCTCAAACATACGACAACTTAAGGTGCAGAGAACAAGATCAATGAAGAACATAAACAGCTTAATGGGAAACGAAGTCGACCAAAGGGAGGATTTGATTACTATGCCGTTCATCCTCGGTATCTGTTCGTTTTGCACTTATAGCTCTCTAACTAATAGTTCACTTCGAGTCTCACTCCTCACTCCTCTCTCCTCAGATCCTTTGTTGCCAACTTATTCGCTGGCCACTTTTGGACCATCACGTTTGCTTCCATCATCTACCAAAATTATTTCTTGACTTTAATCATAATCGTTGACTAATTCAAGTTAGTGAGAAGTATACTATTATCCGTTTGAAATAAAAAATATTTAACTAAATATAATATATAGTTTCAAATACCCCCAATATTAATAGAAAAATTTCAGATTATGAATCTATTTGACTATATGTCAGTATGAAAAAGTAAAATAAAGTATCTTTTTTTTTTTTTTTTTTTTGTCGACAACATTACAGACTCATATTGACTCTGTAAACCACACCGGGAGATATTGATCCATGTGAACGACGAAAGACGTTTGTTTCCTGACACTGCGTGCTAGGTTATCCGCCTTTGTATTTTGCGTTCTTGGTATATGTATAATCTCTGATTGTGTGAAGCTCTCTTTCAGACTCTTGATATCTTCCAAATAACTTGCAAAAGCTGGCCACTTTTCTGGTTCCGAAACCATCTTCACCAATTGAGAACAATCCGTTGCAAACGTAACCTGGAATTGATGTAAATTCTTCATACATTCCATAGCCCATAGTAGCGCCTCCATCTCTGCATGCAAGGGAGTTAAAGAAGCTCTTACATTCCTGGCTCCCATTAAACTTTCAAAACCTTCTAAAGTACTGAACCAACCCTGACCAGAGAACATATCCCCCTCTTTCCATGATCCATCAGTAAAACACCATCTTCCAGGAATTGACGGCAGAGATGCCTGAACCTGTGTTCCCGTGTTCTGGTCCTTCAAAATCTGTGCCTCTGCCTGATCCTCCATCGGTGGAACAACTCTCCAGAAAAGGTGATCCATGTTTGTAAATATAGAGCTTGTTGGGAAAATAATTGGATTTGTTGGTATCTTTGACAGCGCCCAAACCTGAATTGCTGGAGGACACTCAAAAAACACATGGTTAATCGACTCCCCATCCGCTCCACATCCTGCACAACATATATCTCCTTGGATCCCGTGCACCTGCAAATTCTTCTTAACTGAAACACACCCTGAAACCAATTGCCAAAGAAAATGTTTTATTTTTGGTGGGCACCTTAGTTTCCAACAAAATGCCTTCAAAACATCAACTGTAGGTCCAATTAATACTGGTGATCTTTCTCTATCCGAGTAAATCCTCTCTACTTGATATCCTGATTTAACCGTAAATTTTCCATTATTTGTGAAATGCCATCCTTCCCTATCAACCAACTGGTTTCTGCTCAGTGGTATGCTCTCTATGATTTTCACATCCTGTGGGTCTACCAAAGTACGAATAACCTGCGAATTCCATTTTCGCGAAGTGGAATCAATAAGGGAATCCACAGTAAGGTCTGGATACAAATTGTGTTGATTTTTATTGGCTGGTCTCGGACGAGTGGTTGGGAGCCAAGGATCGTTCCATACAGATATAGAAGATCCGGTTCCCACCCTTTTGATTAGTCCTTTGTTTACCAGAGATCTAGCAGATACAATACTCCTCCAGCCGTATGACGGAGAATATGATCGAATCGGTTCAAGAGGTGAGGCATTCCTAAAATACCTACCCTTAAAGATCCGGGAAAATAACGTGTGTGGCTTTTCTATTAGATAGATATTCTATGTATTGAAATCAGTTATACCCTTGAAACCTAGTCCTCCATCTTCCTTGCTGACACATACCTTGTCCCATGATTTCCAATGTAACCCTCTTGTACTGCCCCCAGGACTCCACCAAAATTGTGCTACTGCACTCGTCAATTTTTTTACAGTTGCCTTAGGCAAACGATAACAAGACATCGTATGGTTCGGCAGTGCCGTAATCACTGATTTGATGATCCCGCACAAAACTAAAAACTTGAATCTTAGAACCTCCAAGATTTTCTGGTAATCCTAAATAAGATCCCATCCCTCCCAAATTCTGTATACCCCAAATATCTCTTAACTCCTGCCTGAGCGAGTCCTCAATCTTATGTCCAAATTGAATTGAAGACTTTTCAAAATTTATCAATTGACCAGAAGCCACCTCGTATTCCTTTAAAATCTTGAGAATAGTATGACATTCCTCCCTTTGAGCTTTGCAAAAGAACAAACTATCATCCGCAAAAAGCAGATGGGATATCGATGGGCATGCTCTGGCTACCTTAATTC
>NC_027748.1:22918103-22924666 GCF_000695525.1 Brassica oleracea var. oleracea | reverse complement strand
GTCCTATTCTCTATGAAAATGTGGAAGTTAAAGCAAATCCGACTTCTAACCGTTACATCTACCTAATGGTCATTTCTGTGAAAAATTATATACAAGAAAAAGCAAAATATATTATTGTTATTAAAAACTATGATATATTATAATTTATTTAGTTAAATGGTTTAATTTGACATCATAATATGCATTTTAATTAAATTTTCTTCAAATATATAAAGAAAAAAATATTTTTTTAATATATATGTGTGTATATATCATAATCCAACCCAACAAACACTTATGATGATATACTATTACACGTTGGAAAACTATTTTCACTTTGGTTCAATTTTTTTTCATAAGTAAATGTAAATTAATATTTATGTTGATATATTGACTAAGAAAGTTATGGCATATCAAACCTACTGAAGTTTTGTTTATTTTTTTCTTCACTTTTTAAAATATTTTGTAATATTTTATAACATTAGATGACAATTTAGAGAGAGAATTTTTTTAAAAAGGTTTTGACAAATTATACTTGGAGAGTAAATAAAATAATATAATAAAATAGTTTACTGAACAAAATAATTATATATAGCATAAAAATATAAGCAGACAATCCGCGCGTAGCGCGGAATAAGCTCTAGTTATTATAAATAAAAAATTATTAGAGATCTAGGACACCAAAATATAAATAAATATCATAATAAAACACGACACATAATGTGATAGTGAATTATCTCTCCTTTTTTTTGGCGTGAGTGAAGTTACCACTAATCATGAAATAAACATATAAAACATCAAAATAAACAAATTAAGGAACACACAAGTAAAATCAATAGGATGACAGCAGAAGCTATGGGCAAGACAGTAGACAAAGCGATACGGAATCGCATTTCATCGCTTAAGTACAAAGCAGGGCATAAGCTTGAGGGGCTTAGGCGACGGTGGTTCACTCACACTATGTAGTCATGCAGCTCTTCTATCTTTTTTACCTTATTTTAGTTTATACTTAGTCCAACATAGTTTAGCAAAGTAGTTATTAAAACTCTTATTCTTTGTAAATGTTAGTTCCCATAAAGGATGAATAAATTTGAAATTTCATCAAAAAAAAAAATCAATAGGATGACAAATAAAATGTTAAAATATTCAAGAGTCTAAATATTCAATAAGCTTGATAGAAAAAAAATCTTTAAACATAACAAACTCGCGCTAAAATTTTATTTTCAACAAATTTTGTTCATGTTTTCATATTTGGGTCTTTATTTTAATCTACTTATTACTAATTTAACATTTATATCTACTGATTGGGCTGTTAAACCAGTGCTTCCTTCTAATACCCTCTATCTAGGAATGCTCATTCTAGAATTCATTCCGATTTCGGTTCTTTTTTTTTAGTTTTTTTTTGTATTTCGGTTTATAAATTTAAATACCAAATTGGATCTATATCTAATTTTGTTTGGTTCGGTTTATATACCATCGGTTTTTGGTTTATTTGGTTTTATACAAAAACAATATAACTATATGTATCCTAGATAAAAATTAGTTTATATGATTAGAAATCAGATTTATTTAAACATAAATATATATTCCTTACACTAACTTTAAAATATAATATTTTATACTTTATAAATATATTTCTAGAAGAAATATCTACCAATAAAAATCATGTTTTATTTAATTTGATGAAAATTAGAAAAAAACAACTTTTTAACTTAAAACAAAATACCAAATTAGTAGAATGGCTAAGACGGTTGAGAAAAATAGAAAACATAGTTATTCAACAATGGATCCAAATAATCAGCTAAAGACTTGCATGTATATCTTCCCTCTCTATACATATAGATATGAATTGTCAAAGACTAACTTCAACTTTAAAATTGTTCTTACTTTATTTTCAGCAAGAACTGATGTAATGCCACCGCAAGGAAAAAACAAAACCTAACTAATTATCAAAATAGCATAGTTTATTTAGACTAAAAAAAGTACAGAATTTAACTACTATTTATATTTTTAACTAATAGAAATTAAAATAATTATTTTCTCAAACTATTTCAATTATTATCGAATATATATATACACCTCTTCCCATTGTCTCTCAATTCACAATCACATTCACAAATCACATTAAAAATGACGAGCCAAAAAGATGTTACACTTCTTAAGCAATTTTCCCAATGATTTGTAGTCTTCAGTGGTCATGCCATGGCGTGTTGTTTGTGGGGGAATTATGCTGAACAAATTGAAACACATGGAAGAAGCAAAAGATGAAACTATTATATGCTTGATTAGGTTTGCAAAAAATGAGATTCTACAAAGGTGCAAACAAAAATCTCTAAACCCATTTGAATACAATCAATGTCAATGGACTTATAATTCCTGATCTTAGTTTTTGTATGGTTTCACATATTATATTTCGTTTGAAAATAACAAGAGATATACAAATCACCAATTCATTTGATGCTTCACTTTTGTCAGTCAACACAACAAATGCAAGAAAACTAAGATTGGAAATTTGTTTTAATTTTTTTTACGAATCTTTAGAATTATATATAGTTAGAATTTTAAATAGTAAAAAGAAGATAGAGTTTTTTTTTATTTTATTTTAAAAAGTAATTTCAGAAAATAGAAAATAACAAAATCGGATATTCACTTTTCATTAAAACCATGGAGATATATGAGATTTAAGAGGCTCATAAGAAATTGCTCCTTAACAGATATGGGCAAAGAAGGTGATGACTCTACTAAAAAGTAAAGTGAACTTTTTCGAAAAAGTGAAAGAAAAGTAAAAAAGAAAATGTTTCGAAATTTCCTCTCAAGTTGCCAAGTAAGCCTCACTAGAAATTGGGATATGTCATTATTGACACCAAAAGAGAGCCTCCTTTACAAAAAGATGATTCAATCGCTCAAATGAATACAACTGGAAGCCGTTTTAGCAACAAAAATGAGCTACAACCAACGAAAAAAAACATATACGAATTATGCTTTTAATGATACTTCATCAGAGATTGTGAATTACCTTAATCTATGTATAAACTTCTCTATTATTAATTGCTAACTATCGTAAGCGATTTATAACAAACTTCAGTGTCCGGCAAAAACAACATCTCTAGTGCTTTGTCCTCAGATATTTATAAAAATTAGTTTACCAGTAGATAAAAATTTCGGTTTTGGTTTAGCAAATAAGTTTATGTATCGTATGCTTATAAAAATAAACTTTCCATTTATACACCTAACACCTAGAAATGTATCGTATGCTTTTAAAAGTTGCACTCTTGATATCTCTATGTGTATACATAAAGAGTATGATTTTATAATAATTTAAGTGATAATTGATAAACATAATCAAATTTGTTCAGAAAATTTTGGTGCACCAAAGCTGCCGGCCAACTGCACACAAGACAATGAATCTTTTAAACGTTTTCCCTTGATGGATGACGAGTGTGTGGTTTTAAAAATATTAGAAGTACGTATTCAATATAAATTTCCTAACCATTATAGACAATATGATATCTGGATAATGCATAGATATAAAATTTGTAATATATGGTTGTCTATCACTTATACTGTAAAATAAAAAGATAAATTAACGTTATTTATGTTCTTAATATAATTATGTTGAAAAATATAACTATTGTGAAAGAAATATGTTAATCATCTAAATTTTTTTTGATTCTGAAAGATTATTTTAGACAATTATACAATCAGCTTTCAATGTTTGGATGCAAAAAAAGGAAAGCTGACTAATGCTATATGCAACGACCCAGCTTGCCAAGTTTTATATCAAAAATTTAGGGAAGACCAAAAAATCATATATATTTTTATTCTTCTAATGGACAACAAGAAAAAAGGATAAACAAAATAAAAAAGAAATAAAATAAAAATGAATGGAAAGAAATATTTTTTTTTTTTTTTTTTTTTTTTAACCAGAAGAGTGGAATGTTCACTTAGTTGTGATATTATCTTGTTCTCTTTCAAGAAGAGTGGAATGTTCACTTACAGAAACACTAATAAAGCATTCAATAATTAGTACATTAAAATCTTATCCCCAACGAATAATATAAAAAGCTCCAAACAAATTTTTTTTTCTTAACATTTTAGTTATTGTTTAAATACAGTATTTTGGGAAACTATGTTTCATTCAAATCTCCTTCTTATTATTTGAGTAGCATTCTTAAAAATAAACCTTACTCTCATATATAATTAACAAAAATGCTATTGCTTAAATGTTATCACTATAATCTTTCTCACACCCTTTGCTGAAAAGCCATTTTTTTGCCTAGACTAATTATATGCATATGTTCCATATAGTATAATCACGAATTGATTGTCGCTGGCAGTCACTACCTATACCTTACGGTCGACTTTCTCAATTATTAAACCACAACTAAGCAGAATATTATTTTGACTTTCCCAATCATAATATTTGTTTTATATATTATATTATATCATGTCAACATATAGTGGTTGTGGAGCTGGCAATGTCTTTTGTTCTCGTGCAAACATATTTTCAGTCTTGGAGTATCAGTAGTATTTTTTTTTTTTTTTTTTTTTTTTTTTTGATATCCGTGGGGATCCCAGGCGGTAAGTCCAGACTAATCCCCACGAAGCCTTCCATCCGGGCACGCACGGTTATAGGCGGGAAAGTGGCCAAGGCGACTCGAACCCAGGACGGGCACTCCAGCTGGAGTTCCATTACCACTAGGCCAAGAACTTTTGGTAAATATCCGTAGTATTAACAATTAGTCTCATGTATCTCTGTTAATATGGTTTTTCTATTTGTTCCAATAATTATTGGATAAAATATTTAACCTAAAGGCAATAGGGTTTTCTTATTTTGCAAAGTTATATGAAATTTACTTTGAGGTAAAATCATAATATATTATTTCATATATTCATGTTATTTTCTAAAACTTTGATACATGACATTTATTTTGATTAAGATGTTTTTTGATTTTATAACACGTTATTCATATGATAATGGGTTGATTGGCAAGTGTTTTAGAAGTGTTGTAAGATCTTTCTACGGCAAAAATTATTTCTATAGCCCAAAATTTTGCCAATCATGCATACTTTGTAAAGATTTTTTAAAGTTACAGATTTTTCTTTCCTTTTTATTTATTTTTAGCTGTGGAAAACCATAAATCTAGAGCACATATTTTTTTGCTTTAGAAAATTTATATGTAGGTATTTGAATCTTTTTAAACCTACAGCTAATATTTACAGCAAAATTATCTACAGCAAAATTATCTACAAAAAAAATCTACAGATTTATTTCTAAAAAAAAAATATAAAGCTAAGTAGGGGTTATTGGTTGTTGTATTTTAATGTATTTAAAAATCCGAACTAAATCTAGTGTTATTAGTTCTATGATTTTCAAATCTGTATTAAAATCATGTGTCATTGGTTTAATGATTCATAAATTCTGTATCAAATCAAGTGTTATTCAATCGTACGGATTTACTAATATATTTGATTTTATAATGGATTTGAATGGATTTGTTTGAATTTTTTAGTTAAAAATACAAAGACTCAAATCCGAAGGAAAATTTCCGGATTTGCGTATTTTACTTGGATTTATAAATACTATATGGATTTCTAAATCAATCAAAATATATAAACCAATAATAGCTCCTTCCAATCATCCCCCGTATAGTGGCTTTATATCACGTAAAGCAAATATCATTTGTGAGTTCATACCTTTTTATATTACGTAAAGAAATACACTGATATTTCCATTAACTTACAATTATTTTGATTATGGGAAGTGCAATTAATGTTTTCTTTCCAAACGTATTATATGTTCAAATCATCATAAATGGGACTGCGCTAATCATGTCTTCATTAAGAAATATATTATAATTCGAATACACTGATATTTCCATTTTTTTAGTGTGAATTTTAATTATGGGAAGTCAATTGTTTTCTTTCTAATTAGATAAACCCGCCGTTTATTTTGTGGCTTTATGTGTTTAGAATTATGATGATTGATTTATGAGACTAACCGTCGCTTTTAAATGTTTATGGTCAAATATCATGATGATTATTGTTTCCTATAATTAGTAGAACAAAACTTAGGTTCACCCCTATATGAACTTTTAAATTTACCTCTCATTCTAGAACCAATCAAATTACCACGTAGATAATTAATTAAAAAATATTAAATTTATTTTAAAATAACTAAAAAAAATAATGCTAATTTTAACAACGCTGACACCGCCATCTAAACCGTAAACCCGAAATCTTAATTTTTTAACCCTAAACCGTAATTCTAAAACCCAAACTCTATATCCTAAACCCAAATCCTAAACCCTAAAACCAAACTGTATATTCTAAACCCAAATCCTAGACCCTAAACCCAAACAGTAAACCTTAAATCCAAACCTTATACCCTAAACCAAATCCTAGACCCTAAACCCAAACCGTATACCCTAAACCTAAATCTTAGACTTAAAACCCAAACCGTAAACCCTAAACCCAAACCCAAACCCTAAACCTAGATGCTATAAGGTTTGGGTTTAGGGTCTAAGATTTGGGTTTATGGTTTGGGTTTAGGGTTTATGGTTTGGGTTTAGGGTTTATGGTTT
>NC_027748.1:22896132-22916853 GCF_000695525.1 Brassica oleracea var. oleracea | reverse complement strand
AATTACCTAATATGATTTACATATATATGACAATTAATGATTATGAATAATAAAGATTTGATAACAATTTTTGCATCCTTCTTCATTTTTGTTTAAATTTATATTATTAAAAAAACTTAAACAATCACATTAACCATATAATAAAAAAATTAGTTTTTTTTCTTATATGTTATATTTTGAATTTTTTAAACGACTTAAACTTACAAAAATGTAAGTTTTCTTTAAGTATACGACTAAAAACATTAAAATGACATGTATCAGTTCGATGGTTGATTTGAAAGCTTTCAAAACCATATGGAAGATAAAAGTCAAAATAATTCAACTATTAAAACAATACTGTTCATTTTTTCAAGAATGTGTTCGAGGGAAAAAATAAGGTTTTTATGTCATAATTTGTTTAATGTCCACTAGAGAACATTATATTAACCTAAAATATAAGAAGTGTGTATTCTTTCCCTAAATAAAAACCACGAAATTACCTAACATGATTTATATATATATGACAATTAATGATTATGAATAATAAAGATTTGATAACAATTTTTGCATCCTTTTTCATTTTGTTTAATTTTATATTATTAAAAAAATAAACAATCACATGAACCATATAGTAAAAATTAGATTTTTTCTTATATGTTATATTTGGAATTTTTTAAAATGACTTTAAACTACAAAAATGAGAAAACCTTATATGTTATATATATATTTTTAAAACGACTTTAAAATACAAAAATGAAGACACCTTATATATTATATATTTCTTATATGTTATATTTTTTCTTATATGTTATATTTTGAATTTTTTAAAACGACTTTAAATTACAAAAATGTAAGTTTTCCTTAAGTATACGACTAAAAACATTAAAATGACATGTATCAGTTCGATGGTTGATTTGAAAGCTTTCAAAACCATATGCATATAGAAGATAAAAGTCAAAATAATTTAACTGTGGAAACAATACTGTTCATTTTTTTCAAGAATGTGTTCGATAAAAAAAATAAGGTTTTTATGTCATAATTTATTTAATGTCCACTAGAGAACATTATATTAACCTAAAATATAAGAAGTTTGTATTCTTTCCCTAAATAAAAACCACGAAATTACCTAACATGATTTATATATATATGACAATTAATGATTATGAATAATAAAGATTTGATAACAATTTTTGCATCCTTTTTCATTTTGTTTAATTTTATATTATTAAAAAAATAAACAATCACATGAACCATATAGTAAAAATTAGATTTTTTCTTATATGTTATATTTGGAATTTTTTAAAATGACTTTAAACTACAAAAATGAGAAAACCTTATATGTATTATATTTTTATAAAAAAAAATGACTTAAAAATACAAAAATGAGGACACCTTACATGTTATATTTTTCTTATATGTTAGAATTTTCTTATATGTTATATTTTGAATTTTTTTAAAACGACTTTTAAGTTTTCCTTAAGTATACGACTAAAAACATTAAAATGACATGTATCAATTTGATGGTTGATTTGAAAGATTTCAAAACCATATGGAAGATAAAAATTAAAATTATTCAACTGTGAAAACAATACTGTTCACTTTTTTCAAGAATGTGTTCGATGGAAAAAATAAAATTTTTATGTCATAATTTGTTTAATGTCTAATCCGATCAATCCATGATGTATTAATTATAGTTTTGTTCCATTTTTTTTTGTCATAATTTGTTTAATGTCCAATCCGATCAACTCATGATGTATTAATTATAGTTTTGTTCCATTATTTTTAATAAAAATTGATCCGATCCATCGGATAATAAAAATTGATCTGATCCATCGGAAATAAATTATATAATAACAACAAAAAATATTGTATATATATTAATAAAATTATCAAATATATAAAAAAATTATCGATAATATATAGAAATAAATTCACCCTACGCAAGACGTAAGTATTATCCTAGTACTTATAAAAACAGGAGCGGGTACCAAATAGGTCATTGGTTTTCTTTTTCCGCTTGGTGTTACATTGCATGATTGTAGTCGATTTGGATTCTTCAAATTAGTAATTATTAGTAAAGAAAATACTCACTACTAAAGAGTATGTAATTTTTAGTAACCATTTTATTCTATAAGATAGATATTAACATGAAAACATGCATAAGATATATAGACAATCAAAATGTATATTATATTCAAAATTTACATAAAAACCATAAATGTAATCATAAAAGCAATCATGAATTTACATGTTTGTTATCGATGATTGCTAGAGTACAACTTATATGGTTTCCAAAGGTTGGATCATCAATCAATGTGGATTCGTTCGATGCCAAAATCCGTTCTGTTTTTGGGGTTGACACAGATTAGATATTCGGGTTTATGGAAGTACTGTGATCTAATTCATTTCGTTCGAAAAAATAATTTGTGGAATGTATTCATTCTGTAGTCATTAGGATATTTAGTGTTTGGATATCCAAAATCTATATATATATATATTATCCAATCTGTAGAAATAAAGTTTGGATTTAAAATTTAAATAAACTAATAAAAATAATATAAATTAATAATAATGTATTACATAAAAAATGTTTACTTTACAAAATTTTAGTAACTAAATAATTAATTTAATGAATAAAAATATTGTAAGATTTACATAAATGTAATAATTATATGGTTAATATAATTTTTTGAATACATGTATCTATATATATGCATATAACAGACTGGAGTAGATATCTTGTCTACAAAATATTACTATTTTTGATTTTTAATGATATTGTATATTAGTATTTTTTTTAATAGAATATGAATATCTAAATTTTGAAAATCAAATCAAAACGAATAACAAATTGAATCAAATTTTACAGATTTTTTTTTGCTCATCTATAGAAGGTTAATTGTTTTTAAGTGTACAGAAAATATTGGTACCATCAGCCTAGTCGTCAAAAATTAAAATTGTAAGATCTTGTAAAGTCATGGTTACGTGTGGCAACGAAGGACATAAATATCGTTACCCTTTTTTAACAGTTTCCGATCGATTTTCTAGTTTAATGTATATGATATTAGATATAAGAAATTCAATTGATTTGGTAAAAGATACATTGGGAGAGATAAAGTGTTTAATTAAATATTTCTTTAGTTTTAATGCAAATATTGGTATTTAGTATTAAATTTTATTTCAGATATAAGAGTACTATATATTAATTTATTTATGGATATTTATCTATTGTAACCATATATTCTTGACATGTTTGAAATTTTTCTAAATGATATTTATTGTAAAACTGAAGAAGATTTAGGGTTTAGGGTTTAGTTTCTAGGGTTTAGGAGGGGGGTGAGTTTTCTTCCAAAGTTCCTTAATATACATATATGTGTATGTAAATATAAAAATTAGAATCTGTTAGATATTTTTGGTTGAATTTTCAATAATTTTTTAGAAATCCGCAATTAAATATTAATATTTATATATACATACAAATATATATATTAAGAAACTTTGGAAAAGAACTCTCTGTTGGAGGTGCTCGAAAGCTTTGACAATTCCCACAGCTTTATCATACTACACTGCATGTAAGATTATGACACTTATAAGTTAATCCGAGCATTCAATGCAAGAAACTTTTTAAAATCTTTCAAAATATTAATGAATTATCTTGATGTTTATCCTCTTTCCTTTTATTATATCACTCATCATTCCAGTAATACACTAGTGGATTCCTCTCATTGTAATATATTTTAGAGTTCCTTTATTTTATCCAATGGCGGCACCACCTCCAAATCTAGAAAGAGCATATATTGTTGTTACTAATAACAAGCTCATATCCCTATACTTTTGGACACTGATGGTCACAATTATGATGTTTGGCCGGTGTTATCTGTAACGCTCCAACCATCCACGGCTAATAGGTATTCTACGCCCGCTTACTCGGCCAGTGGATCCCATTCCGTGCGACGGACAGTGCGTTAATTTTTCGAAGGCTCATTAGTTTCTTAATATACATATATGTGTATGTAAATATAAAAAATAGAATCTGTTAGATATTTTTGGTTGAATTTTCAATAATTTTTTAGAAGTCCACAATTAAATATTAATATTTATATATACATACAAATATATATATTAAGAAACTTTGGAAAAGAACTCCCTGTTGGAGGTGCTCGAAAGCTTTGACAATTCCTACAGCTTTATCATACTACATGTAACTGCATGTAAGATTATGACACTTATAAGTTAATCCGAGCATTCAATGCAAGAAACTTTTTAAAATCTTTCAAAATATTAATGAATTATCTTGATGTTTATCCTCTTTCCTTTTATTATATCACTCATCATTCCAGTAATACACTAGTGGATTCCTCTCATTGTAATATATTTTAGAGTTCCTTTATTTTATCCAATGGCGGCACCATCTCCAAATCTAGAAAGAGCATATATTGTTGTTACTAATAACAAGCTCACTGCAATCCCCACATGATTTTCTTGTGCTTTGGCATCACTCGCATGATATCAAGAATTACTTCCCAATATGTCACCCATCCTTCGACTAAGCACGCTTAACTCTAGAGTTCTAAACTGATGTGTACCCAAAAAAGTAAAAGCACGTTGGTGACATAGGTAGTCAAATCAATTCTCTTAAGTCTTTCTACATATACCATAAATTAGGGTGTTACACTTCACCCCCACTCACAGAACGCAACGCCCCTATTGCGCACCACGACAGGTCTCAAGATGCGTCTCGGGTCATAACCGAGATGACTAACCAACTCTGATACCATTTGTAACGCCCCAACCGTCCACGGATAATGGGCTCCCACGCCTGCTCACTCGGCCTGTGGGCCCCATTCTGTGCGATGGGCGGTACATTAATTTTCCGGAGGCTCATTAGTCTTGTTTACTAATCCTTCAATCACCACATGAATTTTTTCTGTGTTTTGGTTTCACTCGCACGATAACGAGAATTACTTTTCAACAACCCCGATGCTCAAACTTGCAAAAAAAATGATGGATACTAAGTAATATTTTCCGAATATTCTCTGTTTAGAATAGATAAGTGTAATCCATGATTTATAGAAACTGTATGTGCTATATATTTCTGGATGTAAATGGAACGTAAACTTCAAGGAAAACAATATTGCTTTCAGTTTTATGTAAGGTTTTACCCCCAATAGTTAGGATAGCAAGAAACTCGTAAATTCAAGACCTGGAAATCAATTCAACTTTGTCATCCGACCTTATATATAAGGTTAGGGGCGGCATGGAAAGAAATGCGACACAGATAATTTCAAGAAAACAAAATAAAAATGCATTTTCTTTTGTGGCAACAACAAATCCTGCCAATCATATCATTATCTTCTCCTACCTATCTTTTAATTTTTCTCTTTTTATAAGATCTCAAGATAAAGCCGACGTGATCGCTATCTTCATGGATCGTTATTTTCCTTTTTATTTTCGTTATTTCCTTTTTATTATATTTTCGTTATCTTATAAAGCACAATTTTGCATGAAACGAACGCACACGTACCTCACGAAATAACGGTGGACATGGCTAGCCATGATTCATTGATTTGCCAAAAAGTTTGGAGTAAAAATCAATCATAACAATTTAATGAAATTTCACTGTTTCTTGTGAGTTTTTCCATTTTTTTTTTTGAACTGAGGCTTTCTATTAGAGTTTTTCCATTGTGCATTAAGATAATTTTATTGATAAGAATTGGATGATTACGTTGGGTCAATGTCTACTTTTTTTTCTTTCATCTACATGAGGCCAAGTACTCCTTCTGTAAATGTATAGTAACTAGAAAATAGTCTAACGTAACGAAACAATTATTCCATGCAAGTTGAAAACAAAACTAAAATTTAAATCAAGAATCTATTCTAGACATAAAAAATCTCGATTCAAATTTCAAATTGGAAGTCCGGATACTTTTAAATTTTATAAACGCAAATAACACCAGCGCTGCTCACTTATATATGTATATTCAAGACATGCAAATGGGTTGATGATAAAAATATATTATCAGAAGATATATCTTAAAAAAAAAGATATACTGAAGAGGAAAAATATATGGAGCGAGAAAATGGCATTTGATCGAGAGTCTGAGAGCAACTACGTATAGTAGAAGAGCCACAATTTATCGTAGTGTGACTAGTGTCTCCTCTCCTCTTGTTTTGCTTTTATCTTTATTAATTTATTTTTCTATGCTATTCGAATTCTTCTGTCTTCATTAGAGGAAAAAAGTAACAAAAATTTCGTAGAGAAACCATCAAAAAATTAACTATTGTAACCTGCAGCTGGAAATATCTTGTTTTGAATTATTCATTTTGTTAGTTTTAAAATCAAGTTCCTTTTGTATCAGACACTTCACCTGGGTTGCGTTTTGTTAATTTAACTGCATGAGAGAAGGTCCGAATAATTTATATGCACTTAACCTAATGTATCAAGCTAATTTATATGCACTTCAACCTAATGTATCAAATAGGCATGGGCATAAAAACCGAAAACCGAACCGGAACCGAACCCAAAACCGAACCAAAGTTTAAAAATAACCGAACAGTTCCTATATTTCTATAACCGAAAATTCGAAACCGAATCGGAACAAAACCGAGAACCAAAAGGATACCCGAATATCCGAAATACAATTTATATACCTATATAGTATTAAAATTAACAAATATTTTAAAAATATTACTTATAAACAGAATTACCCAAATATTATTTATCTAAAGTATTTAAATTATCTCAATTGCCCTAAAGAACCGAATTACCCCAATAGTTTTATCCAAAATATTAAAATTTATCCAAATTACCCGATTTTTTTAATTAAAAAACCTGAAAAGATATGTTTTTGTACCTCCCGAATGTTATCAAAAATGTTATCTTCAGCACTGTGAATTCCTGGATATCGGCTTTTATACTCCCGAAAGGTTGTATAAAGAGTATTGAATCTATGTGCTGCCGCTTCTTATGGTCTGGGAACATTGAGAAAGAAGCATAGCTAAAGTTGCTCAGTCAACGGTTTGTCTCCCGAAGAAAGAAGTGGGCCTTGGCCTCAGGAATTTCACTATTTGGAATCAAGTTCTATGCCTTAAGTTCATTTGGCTACCGCTCTCAGAGTCTCCCTCGCTGTGGGTTGAATGGCGCTGGAGAAGACACTTAAATGAGAAGTCTTTCTGGATCATTGAACCTGCGCCTAGTGACTCTTGGGCGTGGAGAAAGCTCCTTGATCTCAGACCCCTGGCTCTCCAATTCAGTAAAATCTTCCTTGGGAACGGGTGGACAACAAGTTTCTGGTTTGATGTTTGGACCCCTTTGGGGCAGTAATATATGGTGTTTTTGACACCTTCTAACAATGTTTTCCAAACTGTTTTTTCGTCTTTATTGAGTCATTTTCGAGTCATTATAGATCTGAAGTTGCATTGGATAAGAGGTGGATCACTTGGAGCAAAAGAGGCAGAATAGAGTACAAATTGGATATTTTCACATGGAGCAGCCAGGTGGGTGCTCCTAACGAAGCAGAGCAACCGAGTACCTGCTCCAGTGGCAGATAATTTTAAGGAAACTTCTAATATTTCGGGATTTGCTCTAATCATCCCAATTTCCTTTCATGCAGCCGCCAGAGACCTGCAATATATGTTTTCTTATTTTCTATTATTTTGGTACAATAGTTTTGGACGAGAAAACCAGACTTTAGAGCTTTGTACTTTGGGATTTGCTAGTTTGTAAAGGGTGAAGGCCATCTCTCTCGATTTAGAGAAGAATCCCCTGAACCATATCTCTACTTATTTTGCAATCATATCCATGTTTATTTCAGTCTCTATCTCTGTGTTTTCTCTGGTTATTTGCTTAGTCTAGGATGTTAGGAGATCATAGACTCATGAGCTAAACACAAATAAGGGTTGATGTTTTGATTTTTTCCATTCATGAATACGCTTACTGCCTGCATTAAACTAACCATTTAGTGTTTGAAACTAGGTTTAATCTAATCATCAAAAGTGTTTTAGGTTGCTAGAAATATCATGAATGGGTGATTTGTCCATAACCAGCGAAAGTAGATGTTAGGGCAAATTGTGAACTTATCGAATCTGGTCTTAATATTTATCATCTTTCTCTGATTCAAACGACAGTTTAAATATTAGGAATGCACGATAAAAGGATAGATGCCACGAAAGTGGACCGATCTTGATTTGTTGTTCGAGTTTAAAACTTGCTGCGAGTTGTTTTTTGAATAGATGTTTGGCTCATGCTCATTGATTTCCAATTATTCACCCAGGCTTAGCTCTTTTAATCATCTGAAAACTCCAAATCAACCCTGTTACTTGATTGTTACGATTCACTGATTTTAAAACCCCCATATTGTTTTAGCTTGATACTGATCCCATAGAAATAAAGTGTGAACTGGTCCTCTGGAATTGAATCTCAAAATACTACATCTACACTATTAGTTTGCAGTAGATAAGACACAATTTTAGTGTATCAGACAACTGTTCGGTTACATAGGCCCAACTGGTCCTAGAAGACTTAGAATCAGGAAGAACGAAATGGTGGCAGATGCTATCTTCGGTTCTACTTGGTCTTTACCACATCCGAGATCCCACGAGGAAGTTGACCTACATGCTTATCTTACAACATTGACTCTTCCATTAGATCCCAATATAAATGATGAACATGAATGGATTTCTGATGATACATCTTTGCGAATTTTCAGGTCCTCTACCACTTGGGAAGTGCTTCGGCCAAGACAAGAGACGAAGGACTGGACTGATGTAGTCTGGTTCAAAGGAGCTGTTCTGAAGCACTCCTTCACAATGTGGACAGCGAAGTATGAAAGGCTCCCTTCTAAGTCAAGACTGGCTGGTTGGGGAATGCCTACCTCTGCTAACTGCTCATTCTGCTCAAGATTCGTCGAGACCAGAGACCATCTTATGCTATCATGCAAATTCAGTCAGGAAGTTTGGAGGGATGTTCTTATCAGGTGCCAACCACCACAAACCATGTTCATGTGCTGATCCGAGCTTCTTTCTTGAATCCGAGCTTCACTGTCAAGAAAGCTAACTCTTCTTCTTAAGCTTGCTGCTCAAAATGTTGTTTTCCATCTGTGGAAGCAAAGGAACAATCTGATTCATAACCATACTTCGCTTCCTCCAGCATCAGTCTTCTATTGCATTGACAAGGAATTGAGAAACATTCTATCTGCTAGAAGACTAAGCAAACAATTCCACTCGCTTATGGTGATGTGGCTCAGATAGTGCTTTATGCGTAGGAGTTCATTTCAATGATCCATTTTGTTTTTATTTTCTTTTTGCCAAGATGGCTCAAACCTAAATCTTCTTGTAAATCTATTTTCATTTATATGATATTAACAGTTTAGCGTGATTTCTAAGGTATTGCGTAAAATAATATTATGATAAATTCTTAAAATAACGATATATGTGAGCCCCAATGATTATACTAACGTAAATTTAGAATATATAATACTTTGTTAACGTGTATTTATAGTAACATTTTACCTATGAATTATATACTTTTAAGGTATTTATTCAACGTAAATTTATAATTAGTTACCAAAAATACGCTGGTACATCTTTTTCCAATTTGTTTGTAAACCCACTTTAAGAAGTTAAAGTAGATTGAATCAATATGGTTTTATTAAGCCCCTGAGCATTTCGATAATCATAATATTTTATATGTCAATGGTCAAATAAATATTTTAAAGATTGCTTTTAGGATATAATTAAGCATATTATAATTTGTTTACACAAAAATGCCATTATACTACTCAAAATTAAGGTGGATTGTGTAACTATAGTGGAATAAACAACCAACAAAAAAAAATTCATATGAAAAAATCGAGTAGTTTTAGCTAAATGATCGAGCAGTTTTAGCTAAATGATATGCATTTCCATTTTGTCCGCATGAGTTTAGTATACCCTGGAATCTTGAAATCTTCTATTCAATTCTTGTATCTCCTTCAACTCTGTCAACAAATTCGGTCATGCATGAGGTTCCCCTAACACCGTTATCAAGTCCTTACAGTTCGTCATGAAGTGCTGACATGTCGAAAGATGCAACATGCTTTCCATTTCCTAGCATATCACTTACAATCATGCAATGCGGATACTCTTCCTTTTTAATTTTGTATACCCATAAGTTATGTCCCTCCATTGCTATCTTTCCGCATCCATCCACATCAACTAAAGATTGATTTAGAGGGCCAAAAATCATCTATCAAACATATATTCTCTAAGCGTAAGACTTTAGATGTTGTTACTGGTGTTGAGATCGATTCAGTAGTTGGTTCATTTGCTGTGAACCATGATTGAAATTCTCCTTCTGCTTATCTTATCAGCTCAGACGGGCCTCTGTTAATCTCTCTGAGTAATTTATTATTTCGTGCTTTCGGTAGATACCAAATTAATGGATATGGGTCTCTGTCCACCTCCAAATCTTCAATACTATTCTTTGACTAAAAAGATAATCCATGTTAGTGTATATATTGAAAACCGGAAAAATGTTTGGATGAGACGGTGTGGTTGATAAAGCCCACACTTGAAAAGAATGACAGCGGACATTTGAAGATAGTGTGCGTTACAGACTGATCAGGTGTCCCACATCTAAGAAAAATATTATCACATCGCATATGATGACGAGCGAAATTCTTTGTGACAACAATATGTCATGTGTTCAACTGCGATATAAATTGACCAATGTTTTGAAGAGCATTTAGTAAGGGTTATTGGTTGTTGTATTTTAATGGATTTGAAAATCCGAACTAAATCTAGTGTTATTGGTTCTATGATTTTCAAATCTGTATTAAAATCATGTGTTATTGGTTTAATGATTCATAAATTCTGTATCAAATCAAGTGTTATTCAATCGTACAGATTTACTAATATATTTGATTTTATAATAGATTTGAATGGATTTGTTTGGATTTTTTAGTTAAAAATACAAAGACTCAAATCTGAGGAAAAACGTTCGGATTTGCATATTTTACTTGGATTTATAAATACTATATAGATTTCTAAATCAATCAAAATATATAAACCAATAACACCTCGTTAACCTCTAAGCAAAGACTTGGAGTTTTGTGATGTTTGATTATATGTAAACAACATTTTCTTTAGCCTTCGGTATATTTTTTTTCCACTCGTATCCTGGGATAACAGTATACATACCACTCTTAATGAAACTCTAGTAATATAAATCACGATTTAGAAATAGGCTTGTGGCAAGCTTTTAAACTTATAAACGTTTTTAAAAGCTTGATTTTTTAGTGATTGTAACTTGCTTTTATATGATCTTTTTGTCATTAGCATGAATCATGCTGCATGATAAAGAGATTTAAACATCACCCTTTTGATTAGTAAAATTTTCTGTATTTTCCTTCTTCTACTTAATATATAAAATAGATGTTATAATTGTTTTAACCAACGTGGTGGTTTGAAACACGTGACTGGGAAAATTCGGAACATATTATTAGATGATAACTAGTCCACTAAACATCTAGGATCATAAATATTAACATTTCTAAATATTGCCATAAATTATCTCAGAATATAAAAGGAGTACTTTCGAAGGAAATGTGGTGGGTGACATATTTAAGTAGTGCTTGGATGGTGGAGGAGGTTGGAATTTGGAAACGTAACTAATAATGTGTACTATTTTTTTTATTTTACTTAATTTTTCATATATACGAGTATGTATATTAATGACGCATAGGCACGTGTCTAGGGGTCAGTATTTATTTCTTAAAACGATATCTCCCTCTTTTTCCGAAACCGAAAGTAAAATTTTCTATAGTATTCACCTTTATTGGGGTTGGACGAATTATCCGAAGAGGATCGCTTAACCGTCGCAAGAGCACGAAAGATTGAGCGTTTCTTATCACAACATTTTTTCGTAGCAGAAGTATTTACAGGTTCTCCGGAAAAATATGTTGGGCTAGCGGAAACAATTAGAGGGTTTAATTTGATCCTTTCCGGAGAATTTGATTCTCTTCCTGAACAGGCCTTTTACTTAGTGGGTAACATCGATGAAGCTACTGCGAAGGCTACGAACTTAGAAATGGAGAGTAAATTGAAGAAATGACCTTAAATCTTTGTGTACTGACTCCGAATCGAATTGTTTGGGATTCAGAACACCTTTATTAAGAATTTAATAAATATTTATAATTTAATTTATTTTTACTTTATTATACACATTACAATAACTTTCCACCAATGAAATTTAATCAATTCAAATATTCTCAATTAATGTTCCTCAAAAGTATAAAATAGTACCTTAACAATATAGAAAATCTATCTTTGTGGAACAAGAAAAAAATCTAAAAAATATTACTTTCGGAAACGGAGGAAGTAAATCATAGGCCTGGACATTTTATCCGGATCCGAAAACCTGAACCTGATCCGACCCGAAAACCCGAACCAAATCTGACCCGAAAATACCCGATCCAAAACTGAACAGAAAATTTATAAGTATCTATTGGGTCCAAAAAAATTCTATCCGAAAGAACTGACCCGAATGGATCCGAACCCGAAAAGAACCGACCGAATAAACCCGACCTGATAAAAACTGATTCATACCAGATTTAAAAACACAAATATCTTAAACTATGATTTTTTGTGTTGAATTTTCTATATTTCATTTTATTATTTAGTTAAAATATATTTTGTTAATAATTTTTGTTATTATTTTTGTAGCATTTTTAAGTAATATGAAGTTTTGAATGTACAGTTTAGAGTTTAAAAATGTTTTATTTTAATTTTTAATAGTTTGTTTTAAGTTATTTTGTAAAATTTTAGATATATATAACATATTTCGACTGATGGATTTTTCGAATCTTTTTCGTATCCTAAATATCTGAATCCGGATCCGAAAAGTTAAGGATACTTTACATGTATTTTAAAATCTTTTTTTTTATGAATCTAAAACACTATTTATACAGAAATAGTGGAACAATTATCAATTATTGTGTGAAGTGGGAAGAATCTATGCGTAGGATAACTAGAAATAACATAATCTTATGTCTTTGTCGTCTGTCAAGAAAAAGAAACAAGTGCATATCTCCTAAAATTTTAATATATGTATCTAAAAATCTATTTGAAATTAAGTCATTAAAAACTAAATTATAAGGTCACACTAGTATTTGAGGTTTGGTACGCAAAATAATTCATCTTCAAAATCTTCTAAAATGAGTTTAATAAAAAGTGATCATGAAGACGAGCAACTCTTAATTCAATTTTGTTGATATAGTTGATATTGGAAGTATAAGTAATATTAGAAATTGTGTTAGACACGAAAGTTGGATGGTTGATGTAGACTTAACAAACTAAAAATTAGATATTAATCGATGATTATTATTATTATTTTTTTTTGAAAAAAGGCTAATCGATGATTATTTTTGCTATTTTTAATTTTTGATAATTATTTATATTATTAAATAATTTACGTAAATAACAAAAAATTGTTGTGAACTATTGAAATTGAGTTCAACCTTTAGAAATCATGTTCCTTCCTTCACTAGTGACATAAATGTAACTTTTTTCATGTTCCTAATTATTTTTCAGGGTTAACATAACTTTTTCACATCCACCATACTTATCCTCATACATAATTAGTCATATTTAGTAATTTTTGTTTTTTTTAATTAACCAGGAGATATTTTGACCAATGGAAGGGTCAAGACTAATCCGAAGCGTAGATGCAGCCAGCATATGAACGTTTTTCCTGATATTTCACATGATGGAGTGTAGTTTGTTATTGTTTCTGAATTTGATAACAGACATTGGCTGCAATTGAATTCTTTATTTTTGGAATTTTATGATATGGGACATAATCCATTAATTTCATGATTTTATACCATTTAACTTAAATAAAATGACTCATTCCATCAATTTCATAACTATTCAAAAATAGAAATATTCATAGACATTTTTTTTTACAATTTTGATAAAAAATAAATGAAATGAATATATTCAAATTAATTCTATTCATTTTATTTCATCCACTTTTATTCCACTAATTCTATTTCATAGTTACCATTATAACTAAAAGGAATGGTCATTTATGGAATGAAATAAAATAAAAAATGGATGAAATGAAAAAAAAACCGGAAATTACAAACGGAATAGTGTATTTCACACATTCGATTCACTCAAAAGTTTTAGAATCCTGAATAAAAGATATTAGGTGTTTTCTTGCACCATGTATAGTAGTAAATTTTAAATATATAGTTCAAAATAAAAAGATTTATTAATATTTTATATTTCATTATTTTCTTACCAATATTTTAACTTAAATTTGATTTAATTATATATAAAATTAAGATAAAAATAATTTTTATTCTAAACTATATTTAAGAATATATATATATTTAAACTTATATTCTTAGATAGATTCTTTTATCTATTTCTTTTTGTTAATTATATTAAATCAACTTGTATAAAATTAATAAAAAAATTGATATAAAATTGTATAATTATCAAATATTGAAACTAAACAGTATTTATAAAATTTAGAGATATATAGAATGATACTATGATTAAAATTTATAATTTGAAAAAAATTGAAAATTTTAGTAATAAAATTATATAATTTTTAAAAAGAATTAAATAATATTTATGGATTTTTAATGTCGTAGTTGAATATATTTTTTTTAATGATGATAGATGATTTATTACCAAAAATATAAATCAACAATAAATGTAATATATGAGTTATTACCGTATTATAAAAAGTTTATCAAAAATATAAACCAACATTAAATGTAATTATCTATGTCATATTTAGTAATAAACCATGTCATCAATTTTAGTAGTCATGTGACATTTGTTTTGTGAAAGTGATTGTAGAGAGAACATGTGTCAAATCACTTATCCGTTAATGTTTAGGAGACATATTTTACAACAATACTAGATGTTAACCCGCGTTTATTTTACAACAATACTAGATGATAATCCGCGCGCATGCGCGAGGTGAGTTTTTTATACTAATGTTTGTTTATTTAACAGTTTTAACATTTTGCAACATTACAATCTTTATCGATTGTAAAATGATGAATATAAATGTTGGTCTCTTAAAAGTACATCGTTGTTGAAGAGTTTAACGTACTACAACTCATTTTAATTATTTTTAAGACTTTATATGCACAAAAAAATAAGTTTTATGGTTGACAAGAATCAGAAAAACCAGATAGGCAACATCGATTGTAAAATTGCGAAAGAGAATTTGGTTTTCTGCTCTCGATTTGTTTACTGTTGAATCTCCATAAGTGATTTTGTTTTCTACCTTTATAAAATTGTAATTTCGTTCTCGTTTCTGTTTCACTGATATGACTTTTGTTTCTTTTTTAACTTCTTACTAGATTTTGACTCGCACTTTTAAACCGCATGTTATTAAAGTCTTTTTAAATTTTGCACATACATTCAATTTTTTTTTTGTCATCAACATAAACATACTCTATGTAGATTCTGCAAACCAAGCTGGTAACTCTGCATCCATATGAACAACAAAAGGCATCCATATGAACAACAAAAGACGTTTGATTTCTGGGACTCCGCGCCAGACTGTCTGCCTTTGTATTCAGCGTTCGGGGGATATGAATGATCTCTGAGTGAGTAAAAATTCCTTGAAGATTCTTGATTTCGTCCAAATAAATCGCAAATGCCGGCCAATCCTCTGGTGCAGAAACCATCTTCACCAATTGGATACAATCCGTTGCAAACGTAATATGGTATTGACGTAAATTCCTCATGCTTTCCATTACCCAAATGAGAGCTTCCACCACCGAGTGTAGAGGCGAAAGACTTGATCTTGTGTTCCTAGCTCCCATTAGTCCCTCTAAACCCGGAAGCGTACTATACCATCCCTGTCCCGAAAACAAATCATGCTCTTTCCATGATCCATTCGTATAACACCAGCGGCCCGGTATTATGGGTAAATTTATTTCTTTCATTGCTTGGGCTTGGGTTCTTCCACCTGAGGCAGTTGTCTGCGCCTCTGCCCATAGTATATATTCAGTCTCTGCTAGTTTCAAGGTATCTCGAGGATCAACATCAATATTACTAAAGACTTTATTATTTCGCCCCTTCCAAATATACCATAAAATCCATGCAAATTGATGATCATCCATGTATGGGGACGCTCTCCAATATAGATAATCTATGTTTGTAAACATAACCAGAGAAGGGAAAGTGACCGGATTCAATGGGACTTTAGAGAGAGCCCAGACTTGAACTGCCGGAGGACATTAAAAAAACACATGGTTGATCGATTCATCGCTAGCTCCACATCTCGCACATTGAATATCGCTTTGCAAGCCCCTACTCTGCAGATTTTTTTTAACTGATATACAGCCCGATAATAAATGCCTGAGAAAATGTTTTATTTTTGGTGGGCAACGTATTTTCCAAGAGTATGCTTTCAAAAGGTTTACTGTAGGTCCAAATACCGGCAGTTGTCTCTCCCTATCTGGGTATACTCGTTCCACCTGATAACCCGATTTTACCGTGTATTTCCCATTAAAGATAAAATGCCATCCATCTTGATCAACCAAACGATGTCTACTTAAAGGTATGCTTTCTATTATCTTTGCATCCTCTGGTTCCATCAGTGACCGAATAACCCGGGAATTCCTTGTGTAGGATGTTGAATGGACATTCAAATTTAAGTGCTGGATTTATTTTAGTTATGTTGGGGTATTTGAAATTATAAGCTTTGATAAAAATTCTGACCGGTGTCATGCTTAATTTTTTATACAACTATTTAACTCTTACATCTTTATACAATGTATATCTATTGTATTATATATATATATATATATATATATATATATATATATATAAAAATAGAATTCACGTTTTAATTGCAATTTTTATTAAGTATAAACTATATTTTTGTTAAAGAACATACCGTATTAATTTATTTCAGTTAGAAAATATAGTGGTTTACCATTGATATAGGAGTGGCAGAAGATACGAGGATGAAGAGATTCAAATAATAATTACCATAATATTGTCCACGAATGAGAATGATGAGATTCATACAGTTTTGTGTGAACTTGAATGATAATAAGTAATCATAGTCAATGTGTTGAATAGATATAATTGTTAGACGTGAGGTCAGTGTTATAAAACGCGCTAGGCGTTCATTACGCATTAGACGACTGTATAGCACCTAGTCGTATAGGCGGACGCCTAAACAGGTATATACGGATATATACTTTTACAAGAAATATAAGTATGAGATTAATATGTATATACATTATTTTTGAAAAAAACTGAACATAAATATATTTTAAATCTAATTTTATGTATAAGTATATAGTTTAACATATATAAATAGTTTTAAATTATAAAAATTAAAACCATTTATTTATATAAAGATGATAAATTTAAAATAATTTTATAACAATTATACTAATATATACAATCATATTAATACATAAAATAAGTAAAAAATAATATAAATAATAATATTAATAAAATATAATAATAATATTAATAGTTTATTTTTTGAATATTAATGCTTAAACTCCTACCTAGGCGTCCGCGTAGACCGGATAATGTCCGCCTAAGCACTGTTATTCGTCCAAATTATATAAATCCCCATAAAACACTGTATAACAATAAAAACAATACGGTTGACTATCGTATGGCGCCTAGACCGTATTTTAGAACACTGTGTGAGGTAGATATAATGCTTTATTAATCAATTTTAGCCACAAAATCATTTTGTAGCATCTATAGTTTCTTAAATTATAGATTGATATAAGTAGTTTCCTAAATTATAAGTAGATTTAAATATTAAAAATTGGAAATATTAAATTTAAAATATTACAATTAAATGATAATACAATATAAATACATTTTATAAAATATATTTCTATTTTATTATATATATATCAAAATAGAATTCACGTTTTATAATTAAGGGTTATTCTTCAAATGTACTTCAGTTTTAATAGTATATATGTGAATTTGGTAAATTACATAAGTGTCAATTTAAAAAGATGGACATATGTAAAAATTAGTTCTACTTCAGATATATATATAAGAATCAATTTTTTTTAAAAAAAATCATCGGCAAACTCTATTCACGGGTTTGTATTCAAATCTGTTATGAATTATAAGTACAGACTCGAAATATAAATGTATGTGTAGTATATATTCACCAGTTCGGTTTAAAAATCATCTAATTCCAGAATAACAAAACAAATTACTTATTTTATTAAGCTACGCTTTTGAGGTTTAGTTACTTAAGAGTATACCGATAAAATTATATATAATACTTTACCAATTAGTATATGTAAACTATATATAAACTAAGAACTGCTTGATTTATTAAATGATAAACAATAAAAGTTATAATAAATAGTTCAAATATCTCATTCTTACAATTATAATAGTTTTTTTGGCAACAAACATCTATTCTATTACTTAAACTTGAGGTGGTCTAAGTAACCAGACCGGAATAGAACAATCAATAAAACAAAGAGATTACAATAATTACATTTTGCGTCCTTGGGAAGTAGCTTATCTTGAATTCCGAAAAACACAATTGAAGAATTTGAATGACTTCCAGCTCAGTTGAGAAGTTTGACCAAGCTTGTGGGTCCGTTGTCATTTCAATCAGGTCCTTACAATCTATCCCAAATCTTTGACATGTTGAATGCTGTAGCATGCTCTCCATTGCCCATTTTAGCGCTTCAAGTTCTGAGTGTAATTGTTGGGGTCGAAAACGGTTATCTCGAAATCAACGGCTAAGATTATCATTTTAGCAAATTCTTCACGAAAGACTTCTCGAAAGAAAGATCGAAAGAATACATATACTTATGGACGAGGGCCTCCGGAAAGATCGGTACGAAAAGAGACAGGTCAAGACCCAAGAACCGGACCGTTCTCACTTGTCCGCCTCAGCACCACGGTCACCTCGCCCATGGGCGAGGACGACCAGCACCACGGTCACCTCGCCCATGGGCAAGGACGACCAGCACCACGGCCACCTCGCCCATGGGCGAGGACGACCAGCACCACGGCCACCTCGCCCATAGGCGAGGACGACCAGCACCACGGTCACCTCGCCCATGGGCGAGGACGACCAGCACCGTGGTCATCTCACCCACGGGAGAGGATGATCCGCGCCCGGTTCACCTCGCCCTAGGGCGAGGACAATCCAATCCCGGTCAATCCGACTCGTTTCGACTCTCGTGTCCTCCGTATAGTTGTGATATCCGACTTTTGGATCATATACCTCTCGTTTCGTCTCGATCGGAGTTACTCTCGAAATTTTACGACTAAAATCGAGAAAATCGTAGAAAAGCCCGAAGGCCTAAAAACGGCCCGAGAGGATCTAAACGTGTCTAGAGGCCAATCTACGATTTATAAGGGACCCGAGCCCAATGGGAGTTATGACGGTTTATTCTAACTCACGGAAGTAGGATAAACATTAAGTTTCTGAAGATAAATATCAAGACTCAAGGATAACTACAAAAATCGACGAAAAATGGAATATTACCAAAAGAGATAAACTTGGGTCCAAAGGCAAAGGAGTAAATGGGCCACCGACCTAAAACAACTATATAAGGAGAGCTGGAGTAGAAGAAAAGGGATCCGAGAATTTAGACTTAGATAATTCCTGCTAGTTTAGGGAACTTAATACTTAGGTGGTTAGACTAGCAAGGCAAGGCTTAGGACGTTTTGCCGCCTTTCTGTTATGCTTTTGTCTAGTTAGCATCTCTCTCCTCCAGTAGCTCACGATGTCGTCTCTTTCAAGGACAGAGCAACGGCCGACCAGGTCAAACTGACCATACATGACATCGGCGTAGCAAGAGTGTTGGTCGACACCAGATGCTCGGGCAAAATTACCTATAAAAGCACCCTCGAGAGAATGGAAATTGACCTGTGCGCCGTCACGGAAGGTCCCAGTCCAATTTTTGGACTCTCAGGAGACGCTACTATGACCCTCGACTCAATCAACCTCTTGGTTAAAGCTGGGAGCGTCGTAAAAATCTCAGAATTCTTGGTCGCCCAACATCGTACAATGTAATCATTGGAACTCAATGGCTGAATTCCATGAGAGCGATCCCATCGACATTCCACCTATGCCTTAAATTTCCGACCCCTCACAGAGTCGAAACAATACAAGGAGACCACATGATGTCACAAGTATGTTTCGCCGCTGAGTTAAAAAGAAAGAACTTTGCGATCGAAGCTACCCACAAGAAGAAAAGAAAGCTGGCTCTCGACGAGGTCGCCCCAGAACAAGACTCGGAAGTCTTTTGGCAGTCACAGAGGGTTGAAGCTCTAGAAGGGAAGCGCGAACCAACTTGTGAACCGGTAATCTTGGTCTGTCTCGACGAATCCCGCCCAGAACGATGCGTCGAGATCGGAGCGAACCTCTGCGAACCATTGAGAACAGAGTTCATAGCTTGTCTTAAAAAGAACCTCAATACGTTCGCTTGGGCCGCAGAGGATATGCCAGGGATCGACATCGGCAGAACATGTCACGAACTCAACATTGACCCGACCTACAAACCCGTAAAACAAAAAAGGCGGAAGCTAGGACCGGAGCGTGCTACCGCGGTAAACGAGGAAGTTGAGAAACTCCTCAAATTAGGGTCAATAACAGAAGTCAGATACCTGGATTGGCTAGCCAATCCCGTCGTGGTCAAAAAGAAAAACGGCAAATGGCGAGTATGCGTCGACTTCACCGATCTCAACAAGGCCTGTCCAAAAGATTGC
>NC_027748.1:22892129-22896071 GCF_000695525.1 Brassica oleracea var. oleracea | reverse complement strand
ACAATCAAATCATGATGAATCCCGACGATCGCGAGAAGACCAATAATTTCTATTATCAAATGATATCTGTTTTATTTGCAGTGATTGTAGAAATTCCATTTTCCCTAAGGTTGGGATCCCCGCATTCATCACTGATCGCGGAACGTATTGCTACAAGGTAATGCCTTTCGGTCTCAAGAATGCGGGCGCTACTTACCAGCGACAGGTCAATCGAATGTTCTTCAAACAGCTCAGAAAGAGTATGGAAGTATACATCGATGACATGCTCGTAAAATCCCTTGACGAACACGACCACGTATCCCACTTGGAAGAGTGCTTCACAAGGCTGAACCTAGATAACATGAAACTAAACCCCACAAAATGTAGGTTCACAGTCTCATCAGGGGAGTTTCTCGGTTATCTGGTCACATGTCGCGGGATCGAGGCCAACCCTAAAAAGATAAACACACTGATAAAAATGGTCTCACCAAAGACAAAACGAGAAGTCCAAAGGCTAACCGGAAGGGTCGCAGCTTTGAACCGTTTCATCTCACGTTCGACGGACAAGTGCCTACCTTTCTACGATACGTTGAAAGGGAACAAGAAGTTCGAATGGTCGGAAGAGTGCAAAAAGGCTATCCAACAGCTGAAGCATTACCTGGCCACTCCTCCTGTTCTTGCAAAACCAGTAGAGGGAGAACCTCTATTCTTATACATCGCGGTCTCCGCAACAGCAGTAAGCGGCGTTTTGAGCAGTGAAGAACGCAGTGAACAAAAACCAATCTTTTACATAAGTAAAACCTTGCTGGACGCTGAGACGCGGTACCCCTTGATGGAAAAACTAGCATTCGCTGTTGTAACATCGGCGAGAAAGCTCAGGCCATATTTCCAATCTCATACCATATTGATCCTCACCGCCTTTCCCCTGCGCACGATTCTGCACAGTCTGAGTCAGTCAGGACGGCTCGCAAAACGGGCAATCAAACTGAGCGAGTACGATGTCGAGTACCGCCCAAGAACCTACGCAAAATCTCACGTGCTGGCGGATTTCTTAGTAGAATTGCCCACGGGGGATATGACAAACATGGAACCAGATTCAACTTGGGTTCTTCACGTCGATGGATCATCGTCCAAACAAGGATCCGGAATTGGGATTCGGCTCACGTCGCCCACCGGAGAAATCTTGGAGCAGTCATTTCGGTTAGAATTCCATGCATCAAACAACGAGGCTGAATATGAAGCACTCATTGCAGGATTACGACTAACCCATGGGCTGAAGATTTGCATCATCCACGCTTACTGCGATTCTCAGTTAGTCGCAAATCAATACAGCGGAGAATACGAGGCAAAGGACGAAAGAATGGACGCATATCTAAAACTCGTCCAGGACCTGGCCCAAGACTTTGACCACTTTGCCCTCACCAGAATTCCTTGCTCGGAAAACACCCAGGCAGATTCCTTGGCCGCGCTCGCGACAAGCTCAGATCCAGGACTAAAACGGGTAATCCCCATGGAATTCTTTGAAGATCCGAGCATCGGACCGCCGGTGATCGCCAATCTCATTAGGGGACAAATCGAAGATGCAGAGGAAATCGAAGATCCACCAGAAGGAAACATGGATCAGTCGGAATACGGTTGCGACAGCCCATGGCTAGAGCCGATCCGAGCATACATAGTCGACGGAATGCTGCCCGCCGAGAAATGGGCGGCACGATATGTAACGGTTGAGGGAGAAATCTACAAATGGAGATTCTCCGGCCCACTCATGACCTGCGCTGCGGGAGAGAAAGCGAGAAAAGTGATGGAAGAGGTCCATTCCGGATCGTGCGGAAACCACTCCGGTGGAAGGTCACTCGCAGTCAAAATAAAACGCCACAGTTATTACTGGCCAACTATGATAAAAGACTGCGAGAAATTCACACGAAAATGCGAAAAATGCCAAAGGCACGCGCCCACCATCCATCGACTTGCGGAGGTCCTCTCGTCCATCTCATCTCCATATCCCTTTATGCGATGGTCCATGGATATCGTCGGACCTTTACACAATTCAAAACAGAAACGCTTCCTTTTGGTCCTTACGGATTTCGTTTCAAAGTCAGAATCCTACGCAAATATCAAAGACGTACAAGTCGAGAGCTTCGTATGGAAGAACATTATCACCAGGCACGGGGGCCCTTACGAAATCGTAACAGACAACGGATCTCAGTTCATCTCTAACCGATTTGAAGCGTTCTTCGAGAAGTGGAAGATACGGCTGAACAAGTCAACTCCTAGATATTCACAATTTAACGGCCAGGCAGAGACCATTAACAAAACCGTCCTTGATAGGTTAAAAAAGCGCTTAGAAGCCAAAAAGGGACGATGCGCAGATGAGCTCGAAGGAGTTCTTTGGTCACATCGTACAACCCCAAGACGGGCTACGGGAGAAACCCCCTTCGCCATCGTTTACGGGACGGAATGCATGATCCCAGCGGAAGTAGAATTTCCCGGAGTGCGGAGAAGATTCCTCCCTGAACGAGAAGATCTCAACAACGCGATGCTGCTGGACTAACTAGATCTCATTAACGAGCGACGAGACCAAGCTCTCATAAGAATCCAAGACTACCAGCACGCTGCCGCGAAATACTACAATTCATACGTTCGCCACCGCAGGTTCAAGGAAGGTGATCTGGTTCTGCGCAAAGTCTTCCAAAACACTGCCGAACGTAACGCATGAAAATTGGGAGCAAACTGGGAAGGACCATACAAGGTCATAAAGGTGGTCCGACCAGGATCGTACCAAATCGCGAACATGCAAGACGTCAAGATCCAGAGAACCTGGAACGCGATGAATCTTAAAAAATACTACCACTAATCGCAACGTGGGAACTAAGAACTACGAGATGGCTTGATCCCCGAAAAAGGGTACGTATCCTCGAAAGAGGTACGTAGGCAGCTTGTCCTATTGACAAGTTCAGCTATCCCCCTCTCCAAAAAAGGGGGGAGTGGGTACGTATACTCGTATACTCCCACGACTTTCAAAAAACCCGACCTTTTTCGAAATTTTTTGCGGAAAAACGCGACCTTATGGTCGTCAATCCAGCTATTCACCAAACGGCCAACGTGGCAATCTAAGACTCGCTCAAAGCGCCTAAGCAAAATCGATTAGTTATCACACTAAATCCGACAAACCCCCGAACGCTTGTAAAAGAGGCATCCTTCGGAAAGCCCGCAAACAAATGCGGCACAAAAGAAAAGGTCAACTTTCGGCTATGCGAGACGTCGCTACACGCTTAAAGTTACGATCTTTTCAACATCTACAGAAACAACGTTCTCGTTTCCAAAACAAACTTAGTGCACCTCTAACGGTAAAATGCCTTTAAACTGGCATCATTTCTTTGTTGCTGATCACACCAAACGAACCCTAACGTCCTAAACAGACATCAGCCGCCCTCGAAAGGATAGGCTCTCTTACATCCGACAAGGATACCATAGCGCGCTATACAAGAAATCCGAAATTTTGGTCAGCATCTCCAAACGGCCTTTGGAGGTAGCTCGATTCGTATCAAGACAAGTCGTATAAGCCGATAACAATTCGTGGACTTTATATCGGTATGAATCAGCTTAAAATCGCAAACAGGAAAAACGAAAGCCGACTTGTCCTCGCATAGCCTCGGTCTGAGAGTAAACCGAGGTCTTGCCCTAAATCCAGCCTAGCTGGATCTTGACATCTCAAAGGCATAATATCAACACCCTGATATGAGATCTCAAAACTTGCCTCTTCACTTAAATCTGTACGTTTTCACGAGCCTTCGCGTAAAGCGGAAAACCATGTAAACTCGCATACTCAACAAACGATGGATACAAACGACAACTCATACCCTCGCCCTCTAACTTTGAAAAACAGAAGTTCTCCCAATTTATTACAACCGAAAATTTTTATAGATTGAGCCAAGCATCTTACAAAAAGCCCTAACAAGGGCA
>NC_027748.1:22861772-22892029 GCF_000695525.1 Brassica oleracea var. oleracea | reverse complement strand
CGCCTTCTTCGGCCGCACGGCCTTGCCCTTCGGTCTCTTCCAAACACTGCGTGAGGGTGCACTCAGATTTCAGGAGAGAGAGGATCGAATCGAAGTCACCTTCGGAGGCCATCAGTTCCTCCTTATGAGACAGTAGCCTGGCCTCTTCAGAGTCCAGAGTCAGAACTGCTTCGCCTTTGAGTAGCTGGATCTCACTTAGACCTCCCTTGATGCCCGCCAGGGCCAAATCCTTCTTATGGACTGCCATGAGGGAATCAAACAGAACAGCCATCCTCATTAGGCGGGCATGAAACTCGTCCCGCGGGACAACGGTCCCCGCTGGCTCACGAGTCCTCGATTCCTCTTGACTCTGGATTTGGCGCTGAAGACGATAGACTTCGGAAGCCTTGGCTTTTTTCTCTTTCTTCATCCTAAACAATGCACTCACCAACTTTCCGAGATCCCGCTCGAGACCGCTGACCTGAACCTCCAGCTGCGAAGTCTCAGCGGCGTGAGCGTCCTCAGTAGACTTCAGCGTGGCCTCAATTCGTTTCAACGCCTCCCGCGACTCTGCTAGGCCCTCTTTCAAACGCCGCACTTCCGAACCGCAGTCGCTAATCATCCCGTCGATCAACGATATGAACTGCGAATGAAATAAGAGTCAGAATAATTGAAGAACAAAGTATCCTACAAGAATTTTTTTTTTCGAAAACAAACCTTGGCGCGATATTGCGGTAAAGGCCCCGAAGGCTCTTCTTCCGCCCCTTTGGAACATCTCCTCTTCTTGGCGGTCTCGGTTGCGGAGCCATTCCTTTTACGACCTTTGGGCAGCAGAGCGGCTCTAGGCACAGAAAGCCCTAGGACGATCTCTTTCCTGTCCAAAGGCGGAGGCATCAACTCCATTGTTTGTCCTTTCTCAGGAATCGGGACTGGGGTAGTGGAAGAGCCCGAAGGTTGGGCCAAGACCTCCGGCACTTGCAGATGTGCCGTATCCGTTCCTACGAGGGGCGCATCATCGCTCAGAGACTTGTTTCCTTCGGCTGAGATCGACAGCGCATACGAGGAAGGGATAGCCGACGTTTCAGCAGAGGTCCGACTCGTTTCCTTTTCGGTACTACGCCTGGATAGCTAATCCAGCAACGAAAGTCAGAGTGGCTTTATGAATGGCCGGAATCGGTAGAACCGGGCTGGCCTCACCCATCTCGACGTCGGAGTTCTTCTTTTCGTTTTGGGAGGAAGACATTCTTGCTTGAGAGAATGAACAGAGAAAAGTTTGAAGGAATAAGATGTGTGAATAATGGGAAATGATGAGTTGCTACTTATAAGGATATTAGGGTGCCGTAGATTTCCGCAATAAAATAATCTCAAAAGACAATCTACGAGAAAACGTACTCTTAACCGAAAATTCTGATTAAAAACACTTCACTCGCCCGCAAAATCGTCTCCGAGTCTTGAAGGCTGGGGGGCTAACTGTTGAGGTCGAAAATGGTTATCTTGAAATCAACGGCTAAGATTATCATTTTAGCAAATTCTTCACAAAAGACTTCTCGAAAGAAAGATCGGAAGGATACAAATACTTATGGACGAGGGTCTACGGAAAGATCGGTACGAAAAGAGAGAGGTCAAGACCCGAGAACCGGACCGTTCTCATTTGTCTGCCTCAGCACCACGGTCACCTCGCCCATGGGCGAGGACGACCATCACCAAGGTCACCTCGACCATGGGCGAGGACGACCAGCACCACGGTCACCTCGCCCATGGGAGAGGACGACTAGCACCACGGCCACCTCGCCCATGGGCGAGGACGACCAGCACCACGGTCACCTCGCCCATGGGCGAGGATGATCCGCGCCCGGTTCACCTTGCCCTAGGGCAAGGACAATCCAATCCCGGCCAGTCCGACTCGTTTCGACTCTCGTGTCCTCCGTATAGTTGTGATATCCGACTTTTGGATCATATACCTCTCGTTTCGTCTCGATCGGAGTTACTCTCGAAATTTTACGACTAAAATCGAGAAAATCGTAGAAAAGCCCGAAGGCCTAAAAACGGCCCGAGAGGATCTAAACGTGTCTTGTGGCCAATCTACGATTTAGAAGGGACCCGAGCCCAATGGGAGTTATGACGGTTTATCCTAACTCCAGGAAGTAGGATAAACGTTAAGTTTCCGTAGATAAATATCAAGACTCGAGGATAACTACAAAGATCGACGAAAAATGGAATATTCCCAAAAGAGATAAACTTGGGCCCAAGGCAAAGGAGTAAATGGGCCACTGAGCTAAAACAACTATATAAGGAGAGCTGGAGCAGAGGAAAAGGGATCCGAGAATTTAGACTTAGAGAACTCCTGCTAGCTTAGGGAACTTAGAACTTAGGTGGTTAGACTAGCAAGACATGGCTTAGGACGTTTTGCCGCCTTTCTGTTATGCTTTTGTCTAGTTAGCATATCTCTACTCCTCTCAGAAAAGTCTTGTATTCGTACTATTTCATTAATAAAACGCCTCCGAGCGACTGTTTATCTTTATCTTGCTATCTATCTTTTTACCTTCTGAAAGTGATTACGCATAGAATTCAGACCTTCAGGGAAAATCGGGTTTTCTTGGTTTTCCTCCATACTTATTCATTAAAATTCTCAGTGTGAATTTCGGTTCCCACAGTAATGCTGTCTCACGCCTCCTTAAGTTCCGTGTCCCCATAAGTTGAATCTTCCCCATGCTATCTTTCCAAACCCATTCAATTCCACTAAATTGATCTGTGGAGGTCCATGAACCATCCACCATACAAATATTACCCAAGCTTAAGGCTTGTGTTTCTTCAATAGTTTGTGCCTGTGGAGGAACATGTATCCTTTGCATTGTACCAAGCTTGGCATTCACTCTCTGCATACCTGACTAGTTCAATGGGTCTCTATCTATACCTCTGAATAGCTTATCATTCCTAGCCTTCCATATATATCAGATTATCCAAATATAAGGGTCTCTATCATCTTCTCGCTTCATAATACTACTCTTCCTCCTAAAAGATAGTCCATATTGGCGTATATACTATATAGGGAAAGTTTGAGAGCTTGACGGTGTTGATGATAATGCCCATGCTTGTAAGGCCAGTGGGCATTCAAATATCGCATGAGTAACAGTTTCTTCTGGCTCTCCATATCTTGGGCAGTAGTTATCACATCGCATATTGCGGCGTACTAGATTTCTTGTTACCGCTACCTGTCCTGAGATTAATTGCCATATAAGATGAAAAATCTTGTGTGGTGCATTCACTTTCCAAGCAAAGGCTTGGAGTTTGGTTAAACTGGGTTGTAGAACTTATATTTCCTCGTCTACTATCTTCAAATTTGTAGCAACCCAATATCCAGACTTGACTGTATATTGACCATTTTTGGTGTAGCTCCAGCAAAATGTATCACGTCATTGAGTAGGGCTTCTGGCCAAACTCTAAATCATCGGTATGTCTTCTTGATCTACATACTGTTCCAGTAATCGAGCTTCCCACTCCTTTGATTCAAAGTTAATAAGACTGCTGACGGTCATCTTTGGATGTACTACTGGGGCCATGGGGCGAGCCGGCCTTCCTGGCGTTATGGGAATCTATGGATCCTGCCACACATTAATTTCATATCCGGAATGCACTTTGCTTCTGATACCCAAAAGTAATAGCTTCCTCACGGCTATAATACTCGTCCACACATAAGCTGGGGTATCCACTGCGCTAATTCACAAAGGCGAGAACTCATGCGATAATATTTTCCCCGAAGAACTCTTGCCACTAATGAATCTGGAAATTGAACAAGACGCCAAAGCTGTTTCACTAAAAGAGCTAGGTGGAATTCATGGATCATGCGGAAACCAATTCCTCCCTCTTCTCGAGTTGCACACATTTTTTCTCATTTAGCCCAGTGAATTCCTCATTTTTCGAACAAACTCAAAAGGATGTGATTGAAATCTTGTCATGATATTTCATTAAAAGCTTTTTAGGAACAAACTCAAAAGGTGGTGGGACTTTTACCATTTTTAATAATTTATAGTTAAAGAAAAAAAATCAAAATATAACATATCAGAAAAAATCTAATTTTTTTTATTATATGCTTAATGTGATTGTTTAATTTCTTTTAATAATATAATACACAAATTGTTATCAAATATGTATCATTCATAACCATATATGCTCCTCTTTTCTTTTTTTTTATTTGTTTTTATTTATTTTTAATTCAAAAATTTGTCAGAAAGATCAAAAACCCCTAACATCAATATAATTATAAACTCTACCATTCATACTTTAAACCTAATCATCTTCCCTCTATCAAAATTCTTAACTTACGCTTCTCTCTTATTCTCTCTATTCTTTTTTTTCTCTTTCAAATCTCTCATTCTTCTTCTTCTTCAAAATCTCTGAAAATATCTTCTACTTTTCAATGAATCTTCATTCATTTTTTTCTCCTCCTACGAAATATGTTCTCTTCTCTTCTCCTTCTTGAATCTCTTATTTCTTTTTCTTAGATCTGTTCTTCTTCTTCGAAATCTGTTTTTCTTCTCAGATTCCAGATTTCTTTTTCTTCTTCGAAATATGTTCTTCTTCTCAGATTTCTTTTCTTCCTCAAATCTGTTCTCTTTCTCCTAGTTTTTCAATTTCTCTGCGATTTGTTCTTCTTTTTCTTTATTATCCATAAATTTCTTCCTCTTCTTATTTAATTTTCTTCTTCTTTCACTCTAGATCTGTTTTGTTACATGAATATATGCGAAATGCAAAAGTACAATTACAACCCAGTAACAAAGTTTTAACAAGTTGTACAATCATTCAAGTATAACTTTGTAAAATTATATAACCTCGACAATGGTACAACTTAGTATAACTTTGTACCTAGTTTTACCAAGTCGTAGAAACGTTCAAGTACAACTTTGTAAAAATTTAGAACTTGGTAAACTGTAAAACATTGTAAGACTGTATAATTTGGTAAAACTTTAAAACTTTGTGAAACCTGAGAATTTTGTAAAACTATATAATTTGGTAAAACTTTACATTGATTATTGAGACCTGGAAATTTGAAATTTAAAAAAATGAAATTTAAAATTTAATTTGGTGGGAAAACAGAAAGGGTAAAATCGGAATTTCATTATTTCATTAACAATACGAGAGTATACATACTCATTAAGAGTATGACAAATTACTTTATTTTTGTTTAAGAGTATATTAGATTTTAGTCCTATCATATATGTGTTAATCATATTAGGTAATTCCGTAACTTTAATTTAAGGAAATAATTGAGAATGTTATTTTCTATACTAGTAATCAATTTGATAGTTAGTGTAATAAAAAATATAATACTCTCTCTGTTTCAATATAAGTGGATTTTAAGGTTCTTGCACATAGATTAAGAAAATACAAACTTCTATACAGTTTATCTTGGTTACATAAAAATATCATTAAATGAAACTAATTTAACCAATAAGAAGAAACATTGTATTTTGTAATTGGTCACAAAATTCAAATAATATTAAATTCTATCTGGAATAACGAGAACATCAATTATTTTGAAACAAATTTTTTGTCTCTAAACACCACTTAAAATGATACAGAGGGAGTATATATTTATGTGAACCAACATATTTTTCTAAAGATTCTAAGAATCATCCTAGTGATGACATGTGGCTACGAAAACATGTTATGATGCTCCAGGATTAATATATATGGAATTAATTTTTGGTTCGTTCCAAAAATAAATATTTAAAAGAAAAATCCTCTTATGATAACTGATAAATATTTTATGGATGAAATGATAGATTCCAAATAATTATGTCACACAAAATAGTATTCCTGTTGTAGCCTATTAGATTTGTTATTTTAACACCTGATTTCAATCTTTTACCTTGTTGGTAAGGGTACGTTACATAATTTGGCATATGACAAACAATTTCTTAACATAATGAATGTAATATGATCAATAGATATAGGGTAATTTTAACATCTTATAATTTTGCTGAACTATCCATTGTAATAGTCCAATTCTATTAATCCAACTACTTTTATATTTTTTTCATAAATTTACAAAAAAAATCAGTAGAAGAACCATTTAAATGATGAGTTAATTTGTAGGATAGCTATTATATAGAAAAAAATTAACAAAATAACCATCTCTTGAGAACTGTGTCAATTTGTGTCACAAATAGACAACACACTCCTTTCAGTGTGTATGTATGTTATAAAAATGATTATCTTTAGTAGTAGCAGTAATATATGAGAGTGAAAAATGAGTAAGAAGGAGGAAGAAGAGAAAGAGGAAGAGGAGGAGGAGAAAGAGGAACAAGAAGGAAAATAAATGAAGGGAAAAATCAATAATGAGAAGTAAAAAGGATGAGAAGAAAGAGACTGAAGAATGATGAGAAAAAAGATTGTAAAAAACATGGTATATTGTAGAAGAGTTAAAAGTAAGATAGAGAAGGAGAAGAGGACGGAAGTGGAGGAAAAATGGTGAAAAAAAACAAAAAGAGGACAAGATCAGAGAAGAGTAAAGGAAACGAGGAAAGAAGAATGAAGAAAAACCAAAAAAAAGAAAAAGAAGAAGATAATGAGATAGTGTAACGTACTATAATGTGCCATTAAAATATAATAGTATATAATATTTATAATATAATATTACCAATTATGTACAGGTTGTTTGAAAAGAAATATGAGAAAAATTTTGAAGTTCTAGAAGTAAAAAGGATAAGAAGAAAAAGATTGAAGAATGAAGAGGAAAAAAGAATGTAAAAGACATGGTTGAAAAGAACGAAGAGTTAAGAGTGAGACAGAGAAGGAGAAGAGGAATTGGGGTGGAGGAAAATAGGTAAGGAAGAACAAGGAAGAGGAAGATGAGTGAGAGATGGAGAAAAATAAATAAAAGAGGTCAAGATCAGAGAAGATAGTAAAGGAAAAAATGAAATATGAGAGAAGTCCGATAATTTTTGCCAAATTAAAACTCTACAAAAATCTATTCATATCAAATTTTTTTAATATATATGTTTTAGTATGATATCTTATTAAAATAGATATTAAACTATTATATGTTTCTCAAATAGAATAGAACAAACAAAATTATATAATATAACATACTTTATACATATCATTGTTCATCTTTTCTAATTCTAAATCACATCTTCATTAATATTTTTTGAATAATCAAATCGTTAACAAATGAAACATATATAATAGAATCCCAAGAAAATTATTTATATTAAAATGAATTTTGATTTCTATGCTATTTTTACAAACCCGCAAAATATAGAATATACCATACGACATCAACATCACGATTCGTCTTCTCTATTTCGTTACACGTTTAAAACTCTAAAAGAATTATGTTTTATTATATTTAGAGTTTTGTCCTCAGAAAACTCTTGACCATATGATTCATATGGATGATATGAAACTCTTTATATTACCATGAAGTCTACATTTTATTTTATTTGTAAAAATCACAAAATACAGAACATAACATGCTACAATCATTGTTCATCTTCTCCAATTCAACACATCGTCTGATTTGGGATGGTGATGATACTTTAGCTGTTTTTGTGAGAACTGATTAGACGTTGGTGGAATTCAGTAAGCTTTCAGTGTTAAAGCGAATGATCGAGTATACGCAAATGATCGAGTAGACACGAAAGCTCGATCATCTGCAGACATAGTTGATGATTGTCGAGAGGGGAAGAAGAAAGAAACAGAGATGAGAAACATAAAATGAAAAAACTAAGAAAACAAGATATTTGACTCACACAAAATAAGGGTAACTTTTGTCATTTATAGTTTCAGAAATACGATATGGAAGAAATTCTTTCAGCCTCTAGCATAAGACCTTTGAAATTATCTTATAGTTGACATTACACAAGCTGAATGGCCTAAAATGAGCCATCTCATCGGCTTATCTTTTTTTTGGATTAAGAATATATTCTTTTCATTTAGCCCTTGTGTGATAGTTCCATCAAAGAAGAGCTTGTTAACCATATGTGTTAAGTCGTCCTTCATTATATCCTAGAACTTCTGATAAAATATAACAGTCATCCCATCTGGTTCTGGAGCTTTTCAGGGTGCATCGCAAATAGAGCAAACTTAACCTCCCATTCTGTAACAGGGGCTGTCAAATCATCATTAATCAACTCCGTGATTGTTGTCGATACATCAGCTAAGGCTGAAGCAATATTATCCGGATTTGATGGTTCAAAAATTTGTCTGAAATAACTGGTAGCAATGACTACCAGTTCTCCTCATCCTCAACCATATTTCCTGAAGCATCCATTAGGTGTTTGATTCTATTCTGTTCTTTTCTTTCATTTGTTTCGTTAAGGTAAAGGAAAAAACTAGAGTTTTTGTCCCCTTCCCGCAAATACATGACTCAACTTTTTTTTTATCGCCAGAATAGTTCTTCTGCGTTAAGAGCCTCATATAATTCTTTCAAAGCATCTGCTATTTCCTCATTTGTTGCTTCATCATTTGAGTATCAATTCTCCACTTTCTCTTTAAGCTCCTTTATTTGCTTTTCTGAATTTATGTCACTTTGCCTCTTCCATTGACTCAAAGCTCTACAGAAATTTGAGATATGCTCCAAAATATTTGCATCAGTAGGGATATCCGATGAGTTACGTTAGTGGGTTGAATTTAGGTATATTAATATTCATGCTTTATTTAAATAAACTTATTTGTTCAGTCACGAGTCCAATCAATAGGCTGTCTTAAGTGGCAATGTTAAAAGAGAGTTTTGGTTTATTAAATCATATTTTGTATGTTCTATTGAGTCATCAATACATGTCATCTTAGTATGGTCATATTTTGGGATTAATTAAATTACAACATTTTCATTTATATGTCCTTTTGTCTTTTAATTTGAAATCCCCTTATCAAAAAAATAAAAATAATTCTTATCTCCAAAGGAACAGCCTATAATTAAGTCAGTTTCAATAAGTTATTATTGATGTATCATAATTGAAATTCGATAAATACATGTTATTGATACAGTAAATGAGTGCATATATTGATTAATTGGATATTTGGATTCTTAGATTGATATATTGGATGCATAAACTAATTTATCAGCCACTTTTGTCCATCCGACATCCTAAACAATTTGGTAATGATCATATGTTTTGAGCATCAATTGACAATTCGATTAAAAACGCTCCTTAGGATGTGCATTGCGATACGAGTAGTACAGAGCAAATGTGGATACGTCTACTAGGCAAGAAAAGGAAAAGGTTTATAAAGTATAATTGCCACAGTGTCTAAAGTTTGCGAGTTGTAACGCTTAAGAGCTTTATACATTACCTCCAATGACGCCCACACGCCTCGAGAGGGTTGACATGAGGAAAATGATTTTACTTTTTATTTTCGTTTCCCCACAAATTATTTGATTAAGCTTTCATATCAAACTAGTATTTTTGTTTACAACGAACGGCTATTCTATTACTCAAACTTGAAGCAGTTTGAGGTGGTCTGGATTAGGGGCGGGCCCACAAAGGGAAGGGGTGGGGCACATGCCACATACTGCTTTATAAATCTCTTGTGGAATAAATACACGCATATCAGCGTGTAGCTATTTTGGCTTTAGTGCTACCGTGTGCCCCACCCAAATCAAAGTTCGAAACACTAAACTGTGTATTTTACTCTTTTTAGTCAATTTTCATGTAATTTTTTTTTCTCCTTATTTTTGCTACTTAAGACTATTTTTGGTTTTTTCAAATTATCTACACACTTTTAGTTAAGATTTCATAATATTTATATATTTTCCTCTTGTTTTTGCTAATAAAATGTTTTCTTTTTTTTAATATTTTTTGTTCTTTTACTTTCAATGCTAAATTTTAGAAAATAATTTTCAAATTTATTTAGTTTTACTCTAACAATAATTTATACTCCCTCCGTTTATAAATAATGCATGTTCTAACACTTTTTACTTGTTTCCAAAAGATCAATGTTTTAGATTTCTATGTATTTTTCATAATGAATTTTAAACTTCAAGAAATATTAATTGACAATTTTGGATTTATTGAATTGCTATTGGTTTAAATTAATGGGAAATTGTTATAATTTTAAAAATCAATGCATTGATAGTTAAATATTATTTTTTTCTTAATTTTGTGAAAAAAGCTAAAACATGCATTATTAGAAAGAGATGGATCAGTTTTTTTTTTCAATACTTAGATTGAAATAAAGCTAAAAGGAATAAATGTTTTGTAATAATATTATTATATGCAATTTATAATTTATAAGATTTCTTAAATGAATATTTTGAAAATGTGATCATTAATTATCCAAAATGTATATGATTCATTAAAAAAGTAAAATTTTAGGGACTAGCATGATTTTTTCTAATATTTATATATTGTTTCTCAAAAAAAAAAAGTGCTCCATGTTAAATCATTTTCTAGATCCGCTCCTTTGCGTGTGTATATAAGTAAATATATTAAATTGTGTGTGTATATTACGTATATGTAAATATATTTATGTATACTAATAATTTTTATGGTAATGGTTTTGATGTTCTCTACACCTTCCCTTTTTCATTTTAATTTTTCGTTTTATTTCATTTTCTGCGGTTATTTTTTTTCAAAATATATCATTTTCCTTTTTACCCTTTCTGTAACATAGTTTCCGTTTGTGTTTAGTTTTTCTCTATGACCGATTATAATTTGTATGTTTTTTTCATAAACCCTATCGGCTATCCGGTCTGTCCCGGAAAGAAAGCACTTATTGATACAGATTGGATTAATCCGAAAGCGTACTACACTTTCTGATCCGAGTTTGAATACCTTCCGACTATTGTCAGAGAGTGAACCTATCGTCTGTTATGATGCGCCTTGTATAATTTGTATAACATGCAAATTATATAAATTATAAAAATATATATAATTTGTGTTATAGTCTGTATTTTAGTATAAATAATTTTATTCAATTCATTTTTGCTGTTTTTTTGTAGAAAAGAATGCCACAAACAAATTTAAAATTAGAGTTAACAAATAATGAACTAAAAATCAAAATAATAATTAAAAATATTTGAATTCTTGAATGACAACCACATTTGAACAATATTACCAGTAGGGTAACAAATATTTTTTCAAAATAAAAATCAAATAATACCTAATAGTTATGGTTCCTAAATCCATACTTTTTGTGTTTGAGCTGAAAACGAGCATTGTTCAATAATCAAATTCTAAAATATATTGCAACTATTAGTTTGAATATTTTTGTATGTTAGAAATTTATTTGTGCCACATGCCAATTTTTTTTTCTGGGTCCGCCCCTATTCTGGATAACCAAACTGGAAAAGATCAACCAATAAAACAAAGCTCTCTATGGAAAGACCTCGCAGTGCTAGCTAAACAGTCATAAATCTGATTTTGTGCTCGTAGAATATGAGTGATCTTGAAGTCCGGGAAGCATATCTTCAAAGTTTCTATCCTCTCCAATTCTGTTGCAAATCGTGGCCAAGCATGAGGCTCCATAATCATGGCGATCAGTTCCTTACAATCTGTTCCAAAGCTCTGGCATGTCGAATGTGGAAGCATATTTTCCATTGCCCATCGCAGTGCTTCTACTTCTGAATGAAAGGTAGACTCGCGTCAAATGTAATTTCATGTCCCCATAAGTTGAACCTTCCGAAAGCCGTCCATCTAAACACAACCACATCCGCTGAACTGTGATGTAGATGTCCATGACCCATCTAACATGCATATGTTACCCAAGGTTAAAACTTGGGATTCCTCAATACTGTGATCTTCTAGAATTAGTTGCACCATCTCGTTTGCATTAAACCAAGCTTGACATTCACTCTCTGCATAGCGAACTAACTCCAATGGATCTATGTCTATCCCTCTAACGAGTTTGTCATTTCCGGCTTTCCAAATATAACAGATTATCCAGGGATAAAGATCTCTGTCTAATTATGGCTTGAGAATACTGTTCTTTCTCCAGAAGAGATAATCCATATTAGCGTAAATACTCGGTACCCGAAAGATATCTGGACTTGATGGAGTCGCTGATAGGGACCAAGCTTGTAAAGCTGGCGGGCATTCGAATATGGCATAACTGACAAATTCTTCTGGTTCTCCACATCGTGGGCAATAGTTATCGCACCTCATATTACGCCGAATTAAATTCCGCGTTACTGCCAGATGACCTGTGATCAATTGCCATATAAGATGACATATCTTTTGAGGCATTTTTATCGTCCAAGCAAAGGCTTAAAGATTAGTATAACCGTAAAAGAAATCATATATTTTATTTGTTTTTTTAAAAGGGGTTGTATATATATATTTTTATTTTATTTTTTTGGGCTTGTATATTTTATTTGTTCTAAGTACAATATAAATAACTGTGACTTAAAGTTACAAATACAGAAACCCTTAAATGCCAGCTTTGAGTTAATGTTGATGGATTAATATGCAGAATGACCAGGATTTTCCAAAAATTTTGAGGAACTCTTTTGTTTTTTTTTTCTTTTATTTTTTCATTCATTGAGTATCAAAATTATGAATAAATAATTAGCTCGTAATACTAGATTTGTTTAGTTTCATTTATACATGATTTTCCTCCGATTTTGGTTTTCATTTTGGATGTTTAATTTAAATTTTAGTTAAAATAAAATAAACATTAAATTCTTGAATTTTCTAAAAAAAACAATAAATTCTTGAATATGTCTAATTAAAGAAAACATATTATTTCTGTCAATGGTACAGAGAAAACTGTGAAGTGGCTTACTATTTGTCATATAAAGCCATTAATTCATGTTAAGAAGACGTAGTGGCTTTGATTGGTGACATGTGGTATCATTAATTTAGTTTGAGTTAAGGGTTTAAGTCATTGATACCTCAAAAATGTTACCAATTATACATTAAATTTTATTTTTGGATTTTAAATTTGAGTTAACATGTATTATGTTTGAGTTAGAATTTTGAGTTACACTCTTTGTAAATTTTATGTGAAGATTTACTATGTTCATTGTACATGTTCTTGATCTCTCTTAATCTCACTCTCATTTGTGTACAATCGATAACAAATAAAACTAAGTAAAGATTGAAAACAAGAACGTGCAAACGATTTGTTTAGCCGGTCACCACACTTCCCCAAAGATAAGAGAAGCTGTTATACTCACCAGGGCTGATCTATGATCATCAATTCACTAGCTCCGATGACTCTGAAACTTGAGTTACCGTGCGGTTACAATCTTAACCCTCTCTCTCTCTCTCTCTCTCTCTATCTCTCTCTCTCTTGTTCTATCAGCTCAACAACTCTACTGTTCTGAACAGCTCGATCTCAGATATTAACACTCACCCATCTAGATCAGCCTACACGTGTACGACACACATCACAGCCGAGAAAGAGACGATTTACTTAACTAGAACCAGCATAATCACAAACCGATTATGCTTACATTTATTTAACCATCTGTGGACTTAAGACTTGTCTACAATCTTCAAATCTTCTCCTTAGACAACATCTTCTTATCACAATTACTTCTTGGCAATCTTCTTTATCCTTTATCGGACCTTCTTTACTTCTTTTATCCTTTTTTGCTCTTGGCCGAGCAACCCTGAATCCTTTTCCGGACTCCTCCTTAGCTTATGATCTTTACTCTTTAGTGATACGAAGCAACTTCTATGCTGCTTTCACCTTTGACAGCAGAAGTACATTTGTAAATATATCATCTAGATTGTATGCAGTCGATATCTTCGTGACCTTCACCTCCCCAGAGTCAATAAGATCCCTGGCAAAATGATACTTGACAGCCACGTGTTTGGTCCTCTCGTGGAAGAATGCATTATTTGATAATGCTATAGCGCTTTGTGAGTCACAGAATATCTCCACTGAGTTTTGAGGATAACCTAACTCTTCTGCGAACGGTTTCAGCCATAAACCCTCTCTAACAGCTTCTGAAAGTGCTATATATCCTCCCTCAGTTGTAGAAAGAGCTACTACCTATTGTAGAGACGATCTCCAGCTCACTGTATTACCTTCTGCTGTAAACACCATTCCTGTTATCGATCTTCTTTGATCTAAATCAGCCACGTAGCCCGAGTCGTAATACCCTATAATCACAAAGTCTCCTTTCTTCTAGAATCCTAGCTTTTTCTCCACTGAACCCTTTATGTACCTGAGTAGCCACTTCACAGCTTGCCAGTGTTCCTTGAGTTGTCTAGACATAAATCTGCTTCTTAAGCCAACTGAATAAGCTAAATCAGGACTCGTACCCACCATTGAGTACATGATACTCCCCATAGCACTCTGGTATGACACGCTCCGCATCTGCTCCTCATATCCCTTCCACTCCTTATCTGTAGCAGACTTTAAATGAAAATGAGCTCCCATTGATGTGGCTACTGACTTAGGCTGGTCCATTCCGAAATCTGATAAAACATTCCATAAGTAGACTTCATGGGAAACCCATAACTCTCTTCTTTCTTTGTTTCTGATAATTTCCATGCCGAGAATTTTCTTAGCATCCCCCAAGTCATTCATTTCAAACTCTGAGCTTAATACTGCTTTCAGCTTGTTGACATGATCCTTATCAAATGATGCTATAAGAATATCATTAACATATAGTAACATATATAGATGTAATCCCCACTTTTAACGTTCTTAAAATATACACATTGATCATACTTGCTTCTTATGCAACCCTTTGCTCTGATAAATTCATTGAAGTGCTTTAGGGACTGCTTGACTCCGTAAAGCGACTTGGTTAGCTTGCACACCTTGTTTGGAATTTTTTTGCCTAAAACTTCTTCTGGCTGCTCCATTACTATGTATTCTTCTAAATTGCCGTGTAGAAACGCTTCACGTCTATTTGTTGAAGTTCCATTTCGTAATGAGCCACTACTGACAGAATGTATCTTATCGATAAATGTTTTACAACTAGGGAAAATATCTCCTGATAATATATTCCTTCTTTTTGTGAGAATCCCATAATCTTGCCTTGTACCTAGGTGGTTCAACACCTATTATCCCGAGTTTCTTTTTGAATATCCTTTTACAACAAATAGCCTTTTGAGTCTTCGGTCTATCAATTAAACTCCATGTATGATTCTTGTTAAGAGACACAATTTTATCTACAACAGATTCATTCCACTTGTCACCATCAGGATCTCATCGCTTCTTAATAAGACCAAGGTTCAATTCTTGTATCTTCAGACATACAACAAACAAACTCTGCAGATTGGTCTTCCCCATCCCTATCATCACACTCGTAACTTGTATATTTCGCCGGTGGTTTAGTTTGTCTTCTTTGTCTACCCCTTACAAGATGATAATCACTAAGATCTTGAGTTTCTTCTTCTTGTGATGTTTCTCGTCTCTGACGTAGATTGACTTCTACTGTTCTCAGCAACTTCTCCTTGAGTATACATTCCTTCTTCATTGTCTCCAATACTCAGTACAGATAATCTCACCTGACCCTCACTGTTATCTCCCCCTACTTCTCATGTTAATTCCTTTGATACGTCTTTATAGAACGTATCCTCTCTAAACACCACACCGGGTCTGATCACTACCTTATGTTCATCAAATAACCAAACCTTGAATCATTTAATCCCATCTGGATAGTCAGTGAATATATCTCTATTTTCTCTTGGATTTAACTTTCCATCTGATGAGTGAACATATGCTAGACAACCAAAACGTCTTAGACCACCAAGATCAGGAAGAGCTGAAGTCCAAACTTCTTCCGGTATTCTGAACTCTATGGCTGATGATGGTGACCTGTTGATTAAGTAAACTGCAGTTGCTGCAGCCTCTGACCTAAACTTCACACTTAGACCGCTTTCACTTAGCATATTACTTACCTTGTTCATGATGATTCTGTTTAACGTTTCTGCTATCCCATTTTGTTGAGGAGAATATGCGTAGGTTTTGTGTCTTGCAATACCTTCATCTTTACAGAAATTGTCAAATAGATGATTACAAAACTCTAGGCCGTTATTAGTCCTCAGTTTTTTTACCTTTCTTTCACTTTGGTTCTCAACTAGCTTCTTCCAGTTCACAGAACTCTCGAAAGCCTCGTTGTTATACCTCCGAAAATAAATCCAAACCTTTCTTGTGTAGTCGTTTGTGAAAGAAATGAAATAGTGTTTCTTGCTCAGACTCTATGGGACATTAGGTGATCCCCACTGGTCAGAGCGAATGTAATCAAGCTTGTTCTTGGTCACGTGTTTAGCTGTTGCAAAACTGACTCTATGCATTTTACCGATCATATAATCTTCACAAAACTTCAGATCTTCAATCTTGTCCTTCTCGAAACAGCCTCTCTTGGCTAATACTTCGAGACCCTTCTGACCCAAATGTCCTAACCTTTTATGCCACATCTGCATCTCATTATTAATAGAAATTTCTGAACTTGCAGCATTAGAAACCCCTGACTGATCTACTTGTCTTGCTTGAGCATGTAGCATGTATAATGATCTGCTCCGTATACCTTTCATGAAGACCGTGCAGCCTTTGATCACCTTTAGAATACCATTTGACCCTTTGAACTAGCAGCCTTTCTCTTCCAGAACACCCATGGATATCAAATTCCTTGAAATTCCTGGCATGAACCTGACGTGATGAAGAACAAACGTTGTACCATCTTCATTCTCAAACCTGACAGACTTGATGCCTTTAACTTCTGACACTGTATAATTTGCCATCCTGTTATTGCCACTGTCCAATTCTCAAAAGTTGATAAACAGATCCTTCCTTGGGGTCATATGTAAAGAACATCCCGTATCAAGTACCCATTCATCTTTATCATCTTCACCAGAATTTGCTCCATCAGCTAATTAATAACCCGACCAAGTCCTTTACATCATCTTTAACCAACGAAGCCTCTCCCTTATATTGACCATACCTCTGATATTTGTTCCTTTCCAACCAGTTGTAGCACTGCCTTTTGAAATGACCTTCTTTTCCGCAGATCCAGCACCACCATTTGCTGTCCTTAGTCTTGAACCTTGACATGTGCTTATTTTTAACTGCAAAAGCATTTATATTTCTACTATCCGACCTACCTTTAACAAAGTTTTCTTCTCCATTCAACCTAGCAGTAGATGAGTCATTATACTCCATTTATTTAGACCTAGCAGGACTAGCAATCTCATCTACTCTAATTGCTTCTCTACTATATTATCGAGTTTCTTTTAGAGTCTCACACCTGCATGGCAATGCATTGAGTATTAGAATGGCATGAACCTCCTCTGGTATCTCGATACTCGGATTGTTGAGATCCGTAATCAGCTTGAGAAAATCATTGGCTATTTGATCGATGGTTCTTGAATCTTGCATCTGGAATGAGTAGACCTTGAGTTGAGCATGGACTCGGTTAGGTAAATGTCTTCGCCATGTACAGACGATCGAGGAGTTCCCATACTTCTGATGTTGTCTTATACTTATCGAGTTTCCTTAGAACATGCCTACACTTATGAAGATCAGATTCATCACCTTCTCATCTATTTCAAGTCTTGCAACTTCTTCAAGATTTCGTTTCTTCTTCGTGTCTTCATCTTGATCTCCAATCTTCAAAATCACCAAAGCTTGTGATTGTGGAAATTGAACGTCCTTAATACCTTCAATGTTTAGATTCACCAGGATCCTCTTCTTCCAGATCCCGAAGTCTCTGGTGCTATCGAACATCGTCATCGCAACTTTAATCTTGTGTGTCGACATCTCGAAACCGATCTATTCCTTCTTCTGACTGGATCTTCGGCTCAGGTCTCAAAGAACCTGACTTTGATACCAGTTTGTGAAGATTTACTATCTTCCTTGTACATGTTCTTGATCTCTCTATCTCTCTTGATTTTGTTCTCGTTTGTGTACAATTGATCACAAAAAAAACTAAGTAAAGATTGAAAGCAAAAAAATGCACAAGATTTTTTTTTTCTGGTCTTCACCACACTTCCCCAAAGATAAGAGAAGTTGCTATACTCACCGGGGATAATCTGATCAGCAATCTACTAGCTCCGATGACTCTGAAACTTGAGTCACCGTGCGGTTACAATCTTAACCGTCTCTCTTTTTCTCTCTCCCTCTCTTTCGTTAGTTCTATCAGATCAACAATTCTACTGATCTGAACAGCTCGATCTTTAATATTAACACTCACCCATCTAGATCACCCTACACTGTATGACACACATCACATCCAAGAGAGAGACGGTTTACTTAACTCAAACCAGCATAATCACAAACTGATTATGCTTACCAATAATTTAACCGGATGTGGACTTAAGACTTGTATATATTCTGCATTTGATAACTCAAAATTTAATGCAACATCAAAGAAAAACCATGTTTTAGAAGTTGAGTTAGAGTTTTAATTATTTTTCCTGTTTAAAAGGAAACACTGAGGTTTCGTGCTACAACCGGTTTGGACGTTTATAGGTTAAAGAAAAATATATGTTACATTGTGAAAACATTATAAAAGAGTAGTTTTCGTTCTTTTTCTTATACAAACGCCTCATAAGAGACACACCTTAAATTATTGTAAGAGAATTTAACTTAGGTTACTTAGGTTAGAAGTTATCTTGACCTAGGTCTAGTACTGAAAGTAAACACACAAACGATTTAACGAGTTCCCAGCCCTCGGCGCGGTACGTCTCGTGGGAGAACTTCTTCTCCCAAAATCCACTAGATCAAAGAGACACTAGAAACACCAAAGTAGTGTTCTAGATAGTTTGTCACACAAGTATCAAATACCCTTCTCAAGAGAATACAACAAAGCCCTTAGATCAACTAGACTTAGGCCTAAGCTATTGATCTTATATTGTTGTCTCCTACCCCTTGCACTTCACCTTGATCTAAATACTTGTTGCTGTCTGCTCTGTAACAATCTTCTTGTATTGTACGGCTTAACCTAATCAACATACTCACATTATGTTTATATGTGATTAGGTGTTTCAGCTGGAGTGGGCCTGCGTGTTATTGGCCCAAGTCACACTAGCATTGCTTCTGGCCCATCTGTCTTGCCGAAGCCCAAGCTATGTTCACAATTATGGAAAAGGAATTCAAATACTATAAGAAATTGAGCTACGTGAGTAGATTTTATAATTGTAAATTTTAATTTTATTAAAGTTTTAAACCCACAGATTTAGCAATATTTATGAGACTAAAACAAAAAAAAAGTTCAAATACTAGTTTCAATAATGAAGTTACCTTAGTTATCTTTATTTGTAAATTTGCAAATTTTTTATAGTTGTTAAACTCACAAACCTTTTTTTTTTGTTGAACTCACAAACTTTAGTAATATCTTATGTTTATTGTTTTTATTTTCAATTATTAATTTAACAATATTATACAACTCTATCTAATTATTTTGATAATAAATGAATGTTTTCTTGGTTTTGGATAAATATTCATTATGTTTATGTTTATTTTTTTAATTATTTTACTGAAAAATATACGCAACTTATATATCAAAACTGTTATCAGTCACTAATTTTAGTAAAATTATAACTTTTATTTTTACTGCAAAGTTACTACATATAATTACAATTTTTACCACGTAATTTTTATTACAAATTACATCGATTTACAATACATACTGCAACTCAAACTTAATACTACGTACCACCAATGGAGCCAATAAATATTTTATTAGGTCAAAACAATACCGTATGGAAAATATTTATTATGTCTTCTAAATAAATAAGAAAATTGGTCAAAACCACATAATTGGAAAATAATTAGTTACGTCATAGTTTCTTTCATTCTCGAGTTTTCCAATCAGAACTATTCTGCGTATATATGGATGCATAGATAGATTCTCTATACATAATCCTTAAAAAGAACATGCCTAAACTGAGATTGATAAGCATTAGTAATATCTAACCAAGTATTTATCTCTTAAACCAAAAAAAAAGTTAAACATTTATTTTAGTAAAGGGTGTTTTTTTTCTTACGTCAACATGTATACATTTTGGTAATGGATTAACGTGTGACTTATTGTTATATGTGCCTATAATATTTTTCTTCTTTTTTTTTGTAATACAACTACAGTGACACTAATGCCTTTTTTTTTGGTCTAATGCTTTCTAATATACATTTTCTAAAATTATTCAAAGTATTATTGTTCACACAAACATTTCACTTTTCCATCTCCTCCTACACAAACCCCATTCCTGTCTTTGGTCCTAACCCTCTATATATACACGAAGTCCTCGAAATGCTAAGTTCGTGACATCAGCTTTTATATTAAGAACATTTACAAATCTGAGTTCGATCTTTCTTCTTCTTCTTCCTCCAAAACACCCTAAAAACTTTATTTCAACCAAAAGAAAACCATGCCTCTCTTCGACACTCACAACACATGGGCCTTTGTCTTTGGTTTGATGGGTATGATACTAACTGTTGTGTTCATTTCATATAGCATAATTATCTACAAATTCTAAAATCCTAATCGATTTGCAGGGATTTAGTATGTATTTATTAATACCATTTTTGTTATATTCTCTGTACTTTCCAGGAAATGTCATCTCCTTCGCGGTGTTCCTCTCTCCTGTGTAAGTTCTATTCACATATTACCTCAATATCTATTAGATAAACAAGACATAAAATACTTATCTTTGTGTTATCACGTGTTAATACATTTGTCTACATCAAAAGTATCCTCTATAATGAGATTATATGAAATGGATGCAGGCCAACGTTCTATAGGGTTTGGAAGAAGAAGACAACGGAAGGGTTTCAGTCTCTTCCTTACGTTGTGGCGCTCTTCAGCGCAACACTTTGGCTTTACTACGCAACACAGAAGAAAGATGTCTTCCTCCTCGTCACCATCAACTCTTTTGGATGTTTCATAGAAACTATCTACATCTCTATCTTCCTTGCCTTCGCCCCCAAGAAAGCTCGGGTATCTAAACATACTCAATTTAAATAGGAATATGTGTTTACGAATTCAAATCAATACTCTAACTAAAATAGTTAACGGATGCAGATGTTGACAGTTAAGTTACTTCTTCTCATGAACTTTGGAGGATTCTGTCTGATTCTCCTTCTATGCCAATTCTTGGCAAAAGGAATTACACGTGCCAAGATCATCGGAGGAATATGTGTCGGATTCTCTGTTTGTGTTTTTGCTGCTCCTCTAAGCATAATCGTAAGCATTTCAAAAGAGCTAAGTATATAAAGTGGTGAGTAATTAATATATACTTTCTATAATTAACAAATTTATGATTTTAACACAGAGGACGGTAATAAAGACAAGGAGTGTGGAGTACATGCCCTTTAGCTTATCCTTAACCCTTACAATCAGTGCTGTCGTGTGGCTCCTTTATGGTCTTGCTCTCAAGGACATGTATGTTGCTGTAAGGCATTTCTTCGGCTTTCTCTGTTTATTTATTTATATACTAATTTGTACATATAGCGTATTTGCATGTACCGTCTAAAATCTCGTGGAAACTGACAAACTCAATATATAAATTTACTGACCACCGTAATCCCTATAGCAAATCACATATACCTGGTTTATCATAAACCATTACAGATCCGGTTTTTAAATTACCCTTACCGTTGAAATCATAAACCGGTTTATGAGGAGATGTAGAATCTTTGTTTTTCGCAAGAATTTAAAAAGAGATACGGAAATCAAAATCTATATTACATGAAAGGAGGTGTTTATGTTTCTAATGTACCTGAGACTTTGAGGTTCTAAATCATAGATCCATAGATAAAAAGAGATACGGATTGGCAAAAGATAAACAATTAAAGAAAGCAAAGCCCTTTTGTTTGGTATTGTCCTTTACGATTAGAAACGATAAGACATATTGTAAAGAGATTCGCTTTATATTCCAAAGAAATATTAAATAAGTATAGCTTTTTCAAAAGAAATTTAATACTAGAGTTCTTTTATCTCTATTGTTACGTAGAAATTATATATATTTTTTTTTTGAATAAGTAGAAATTATATATTGTACTTAACTTCTATCCATGGCGCACAAGTTTGTCATAGACTTTACTTTTGTAATAAGCTTATTTTTACGCACTTTATTCATAAATTATAAAGTGGAAAAGTGAGTAATAAATCATTATTATCATGTTATTGCCACTAAACAATTTTTTTGGCTTTTGTCTTTTTCTAGTTCCCTAACGTGCTTGGCTTTGCTCTCGGTGCACTTCAAATGATACTCTATGTGGTCTACAGATACTGTAAAACGCCGCCGCAGTTGGGAGAAAAAGAAGTAGAAGCTGCAAAGTTACCCGAGGTGAGTCTCGATATGTTGAAGCTAGGCACAGTGTCATCCCCTGAGCCAATCGCAGTCGTTCGTCAAACGAACAAGTGTACCTGCGGAAATGATCAGAGATCTGAGACTGAAGATGGACAAAACGGCAAGCAGTCCTCTTCCGCAACACCTACATGAACAAGAATAAACAATCTCGTTGACGACTATGCAATGTTGATTCTTACCCCAACTTGATATACCAACCACCACGTGTACCCGTTACGCTGTCGTATTTTTCTGAGTTTATCAAGCGTGCGAAGTAGAAATAATTTCCGGGAAAATATATGTGCATTTGCCAATTTTATATATGTATTTCTGGAATTAATTTCTCCACTTCTTTTTTAAAAATTTATGTAATTACCTATTGGGGATATGTACATTTCCTATTTTCGGATTTAATCAATAACTAGGTTAAGACCGTGGGTAGCGCGGAATGAACATTATATATATAAATTATTTTAGGTATTATATGTTTTTATATATTATTAAATAATAAATATATATTGTATAATTAAAAATCAGTAACTATTACATATATAAATAAATTGGTGTGAATATACAAATCAATTTTATTAATCGGAACAACAATTTTTTTTCTATTTGAAATGATATATATATTATAATAAAGTTGTCTCGTCTCTTCAGCAAGGAGGGGTGGACAAATTACGACACGTCAGCACTGAATCAAACCCCTCTTCCGTCATCTGTTCACCTTCCCTGAAATTTTCAGACTCCAGCTTTAGATATCTGTAACGCTTTGCCTAGACGATGAGCTGTTTCCTTTACTTATCACCATTAAACCACTCCTTCAATCTCTCACATTACGAAGAATTCAGTTTCCTCCTTCCCAAAAGTTGAGATGAAAACCCTAAAAAAAACGTTCTTTAAATTTCATCTAATAAGTCTTCAGATCACGCTGCATCAACATAATATAATCTCTTTCTTACAACAAAACCTGCAATAATGGTGGCTTATAGAACTTTTTCTGATGTTAACACCGGTCTCTGTTCCTATACAGTTGTCCCGCATCTTATGCGATTTTAGGAGGCCCGAAACGTCAACAAATGAGGGAACTGGTGGGAGTGGACATCCTCCTTCTTGATGAAAAGGTTTGTCTCCTTATGTTCCTTTCTTATCGCTGAGCCTGACAGCTTCTCATACACTTCAAGACCTCTAATTGTGTTTGCCTCTTCCCAGGAGACGCTTATGCAAGGGTCTATCAGTGTACATCGGCTTAATACTTTCCGACAGCTGCTGACAGAAGGTGCAACTTACGAGATCAGACGGTTTGATGTTATAAGTAGCAACGCCGAATTTCAAGTTCTCAGATTCAAACGTATCGATCCACTTCACAAACTATACTAAGTTTGTTGAGAGGACCGAATCAGGTGCTTCAATTCCCCAGAAAGGAAAATATTTTCTTGTGCCAGACTTCGGTGGTATGCAAATCAAGCTCGGAAGAAAGAGTTTGTTCTCTATCATGTTCGGTGTAATTTCTCTGAGTGTTAAGTTTATCTATGTGTCGTGAAGGTGAGAGAGATTTTTGTGTCTTTGCAGGTTCCTTTGTATGTGGATGAAGATATCATGGCGGCTACTCTTCATGATCGATGTGTCTCGAAGGTGAAAGATTTTTAGTTTATGGTTGATCTCTTCTGTTTTCACTGTTGGCCACAAGCTTTTATAAATTCAGTAAATCTTTATTTTTCATTTCATGATCATGAAATTACCATCAAGTTCTTACATAGACATAACTGACTACAATTCTTCTTAGTGATGTTAGCTGATTAGGACTAACAGATTTCAAAAGAAATGAAGAAGGAGATCAGAATTTAGGCTCATGATATTTTTTTTAAGCTTATTTGGCGGCTATTTAGTGTGATATGGTGCCAATAGTTTCATGATTATGAGGCGTGATCACCGTAAGTAATTTTGGCTTATTGTTTGCGTTTGGGCTGTGCATAATCTGCTTCTGTATGTGGAGTAGAGTCTACATTTCTCTAACTGTTTTTGTCTTCTCTCTCTGCAGGAGTTGAAAAACCAGTGGCTTCTGCTCAAAATGATTTCTCAGTCAATACAAAGGTAAATGGAAGAAGCATCGTCAGATACCATATTTACATTCTGAAAAAAGAGACCAGAGGTGGATACAAACATCTTCACATGTCTGTATATCTTGTTTTGTAAGAGAGAGCGAGTCATTTGCGGAGAAACCTGAAAAGCTAAGAAACTGGCATTGTATGACTCGCTGATCTGGGACGAACATGCGTCTTTGAAGGACTCGCTATTAGAAATTAAAAAAAACCACATAAACAACAAGTTTTATACAGGTATTCCATATAAGTTTCTCTTAAATTTCATATAGTTCTACTGCGTACAAGTTTTTTGATTTGCTATTTTGTCATTTATTGTGCTGCATCTCTGACATAGCTTTTAGTGGTGTTTTACAGCGTATGCTGAGAGATTCAGAAGCTGGATATTAATGAAATTGTTTACTCTCAGGCAAATCACATAAGAGATTGTTGCTTCCAAGGGTGATTATCCGAAGCTCAGTTGCCTTGAATAAAGACTGCATGAGTAACCCCTTGAAAAAATTGCTTGACAGATCCAAAATCCAAGAACAAGTCCGGAGTGACAGAACCAAGGTGTTTGTTGAGAAGTACCAATCTTGTGACTCTGAACATGTATGGTGTGTTGGGCTTCCCAAATTATATACACGTGACACCTGTCCACAAGAATGGTTTTATCTCATCATAGTTCCAGTTACGTATAACACAGAGAGGGTTACCGAGGATAGAGTATTTGAAAGATATCAGAAGAACACCATCAGTGCTGAAGGAATTGTACCTCATGAGAGCTATATTCTTCGCCAAGTACACAAAGTGAGTGGGGGAAGTTAATACGTATATCTATGTTCCGCTATGGTTTTAGTCATTGTTTGCTTTAATTATCGAAAAATATAAAACCGTATTGTAACCCTGAATAATTAATTCACTGTTAATGATTTTCCGGTGATTTCAAGCAGCAGCTGGAAAGCATTCAGAAGATGATGGAACCAGTTCTATTGATCGGCTTCCTCATAGGTTTGCTTTAATATTTCATTTCATCATCTTCTTCTTATATAGACATGTGGTTGATTCTCATCGTGTTTATTCGTTGTGGCGCACTTTCTCAGGTTTTCTAAATCGATAAAATTGCTTATCTATGCTTTTGTGATCTATAGAAAGATACCATGCAGAGAAGCTAATAAAGATCCAATTTTTTTGCAACACTAAAACAACAGCTCATTATCTGGGAGAATATTACGCACCAGGACAAGGTATATCAATCAATCTAACTAAGTACTTTGACTTCCAATTTTCTAAATCATGTGTAGCATGTGCCTCTTCTATAGGTACAACCAGGGTCTGCTACTGATGGAAGTTCACAAGCTAATGACATTGATGGGAAGAAGAAAGCTAAGCGGGCAGAGGTTCCTACTAACACCTGCCAATTTCCACCCATCAAGTCCATGGATGTTTCACAACACTAATGAGAGGCATCCCATTATATATATCTCTTTAAGTAAGCTACTTTTTCTAGGATTTCCCTTCTCCTTATGTTTTCTTATTAATCAGTGGAAACCTTAACGTATACCTCTGCTTTATATTAAAGGTATGCTTAGCTCAATGCATACAATGCTTTGTAAGTTGATCCAAAATCATTTGAATATACAGAAATGCAGAAAACTGTTATATTATAGACTTTAACAGATTGTTGGAGGCTCATACGTGTCCTCATCGTTTGACAAAAAAAAAATTCCTCATCTGACTGAAAATTGGTATTGGACACTATTATTATTATTTTTTTGTCAACGAGTGGACACTATTATTTAACTTATGAATCTGATCTCATTTACTACATAGTGGCTCTCCGAGTTTTAGTGTTCATAATTGTTTGCTTGATAAATTGTTACATTGTCAAATAAGTTATGCCATTTTAGTTGGTAGTCTTTTGATTATGCTTACAGATATGGGCTACAAGAATACAATATGTAATGATATGTTTTGTGATTTTGTTATATTTACAATTAGGGAGGTTAATTGCTGAGCGAAGCTTGAAGAGGTTTATTCATTTTAAATTCTCAATATTTTTCTTTGTTATTTTCAGTTTTGATCTCTTTTACTTCATTAATTCACTCATGTGTGCAAAACAAAAGTGTCTCTTTAACCCCACTCAACAGATTGTGTACATGTTTTTTGCTGGTAATCCCTGGAGTTTCTCTTTGAATTGGGCCGAACTGTGTGCACACATATCAAATCCAAATGCACTACCAACTTACAATTTTTTAGAAACAAAAATAACAAATAAGTATTATCTTAGAAAACAAATTATAACAATTTTTCAACGTTAAATGTTAACACATAAAATTTACAATATGATCTACTTATATTTATTATATTCAATTTAAAGTAATTTTAAATAATTTATAAAATTAAAATATATTTTAATATATTTTTTTATTGTAAACTTACCCGCCCGTAGGGCGGGCCAACCCGTAGTCTATATATAAAGTATTGTTTTTCTCATGTGAGTGTGCCACGTCAGCGCCAGGTCAAAAAGTCGATGTCCTTAGATGCGACACGTGCCCGCGTACAATTGTTTGGGCTTTTATTATATCTGGGCTGTTTTACGTATAAACCCAAGTATGTTTCCAGTTCTTCCGTCTGCGTTAAGAAGACGTCACCGTCGCTTCGATCCAAGTACAGGCCACCGCTTCTTACCAGAAGAGGTGTAACGGTGTAAGCTTTCATTGAATCTCCGTCATCTACGTTCTCATTCACTCCATTAAACCACCACCTTCATTAACTCGCATTCAATAGCACCTTCACCCTCCTCGATGGTTACAAAAGTTATTCCATAAATGAAGAGGTAAGCTTCGCCGAAATTCATCAATCATCATAATCCTCTGCTTCAGTAATGAGATTTCTTCATAGAAATAATTGTTGTTATTAGTTTCTCTGTTTTATTCCCTCTTCTCTCCTCGTATTCGTTCAACATTACATTACTTTGTTCGTCCCTCACTTTCAAAATCTTAGGATCTATCTTTGAAGTGGTAGTCAAAGTTGAAAATTTGATTAACAGGTCAAATACAAAACCAGGAGAAGTAGCTTGGAAGAAAGAAAGGAGAATGAATTAGAGGGAGAAGAAACTGAGACAGAGCATCAGCAATCAGATGGAATTAAGGCCAAACGTTTTTTGTTCTCAAAATTAGTCAAAGTTGTTATTATTATGTTGTTGTATCTATCTTTGGCGGTCTTTGTGGACTAAGTTAAGAATAAAGCTTCCGTTGGTGTGTCAATGGCGAGTTATACGATGGTACCAGCTTCTCTCCAAGGTTTTGCCATATTATTTTCTGAGTTCACCCTTAAAACAACTCAAACGTCAAAACAAGATATATGTAGGGAAACAAGATGGAAAAAAGAGTCGGAGAGATTTGGAAAACAAATATTTTTTTGCAGGACTTACGATGGGAAGTCGTAGAGATGCAAAATATTGTCTTTCCAAGAGCACGACAAAACTGGCTTGGTTTCTTCATCATGTACGCCAGAGGTTCTGCTCTGATGAACTGTTTATGGCGATGAGGTTCTTATTAGATAGAGTTCTTGGCACTGCTCTAAATCGCTGATGCTCTGCAAAGACTTAGTTCTCACTCTCCACCATCTGGATTTAGCTCTTACCCTGGTCTCAACTGCTCTCGGAACCATCGAATCCATTGGCAAGGCAAGTCCGTCTCTCGCTGGAAAGCCGGAAACCAGGTAGGTATTACTGAGTTTACAACACTGTGGTTACGGATTATGACACTCATCTGTATTAAATTCCCTTGAGATACCTTTTCTTTGAAAAAAAAAAGCTCCCTTTAGATATGTGAGCTTGATTATAAGATTGATGTAAATATGCTGCTCGGTTCCCATTTTCATGTTCTTAGTGACTTAGAATTCGGTGATACAACAATTGAGTAAGTGTTAGAGAGGTTTCTGGTTGCAATTTACTTTCATCTGCTTAGTTGTTGATTAATCTTGTTCCAGTTTGTGTTTGATTGCCTTCAAACCCTCTACTTAGGCTTAGATTGACCCAACGATGGTTGGAGGTATTGAGATTCCATTTATAATAAGTAACAGCTTATATTCGTATCCCTATCAACTTTATTTCGTTTACAGGAACTGACAGCACCCATTACTTGACACTGGTACTTGAAACATCTCATTACTTGCAGTGAAAGTAACCGGCTCTAATGCTTGGATGTCTTGGAGACAGGTTCACGAAGACAAAAGAGGTAGCAATCCCACTAATTATCATCCCCTCTAATGCTTCGGCAACAACATCAATTGCAAAACTAGAATCACTATTATTTTGAGACTTCACTCTATTTACATTTTTACATTTTCGTCCACATACAACTCTTATTTTATACTATAAATTATTCTAACATGTGTACAAACATATAAAAATAATAGAAATAGATTGTACACCCTTAATATTGATAGGTAAAAAAGTATACATCGCAAATTCTGATGTAAGGACATGTATATTAATCAATAATCATTATTAAATTTCATAAATAATATATACGGAAAGAGTAAAAAATTAGTAACCAACCCATAACATTCTCTTCCTACAATCAACACTCTAATAGACAATAAAAAAAATAAACATAGATTCACAACTACGTAAAAATAAAATATTTAGTTCTATCGTCAATAAGAGACACACAATATAAAATAATGTTAGAGAATGAATAAATCAACAATTTTACACCATTGAAATAAGAAAAAGAATAAAACTTCAAATAAACAATCTTATCAACCCTAAAAAAAAGTTTAGTTAATTGTAATGAGACTGAAACTAGATAAAGAATAACAATCAATAAAATAATGAATCATATTAATATAGAACAAAACATTTTAAAACAAAACAAATATTAGACAAAAATCAAAAATCTTTACTCTAACAATTTAAATTATTTTCAAATTATCATCCCGCCCGTAGGGCGGGCCGGCACTAGTATAATTAAATTTAAATGATATTAGCATACATAGTATATTTTTAATATTAATATCTATTAAATGATGCTTTCTACTCATATTGTTTTTTGAGCATTTGTATCTTTTATAGAAAAATTTTAAATTACTGATAACAAAATTTTCATTATGGAATTAAAATTTTTAGTAATTTATAATTTTTTAAAAAATTAAGTTGTCAATGTTTGTTCAAAGCTTTTATCAAAAAAATTGTTCAAATTAAAATTTGAAATTAAAATAGTTACATATTTTATATGGTATATATTTTAATTTAAAACGATATATATATTTATATATATATATATATATTTTAAACCATGGATCACAAAATTGGAATATGAGACTTGTAAGAGTTTAAGTAATTTATAGTCGTTTTTAAAAATTCAAAATATAACATATAAAGAAAATTTTAAATTTTTTATATGATTAATGTGTTTGTTTAGTTTATTTTAATAGTTTAAAATTAAACAAATATGATAGAAGATACACTAATTTTTATCAAATATTTATTATTCAAAATTATTAACTGTCATATATACTTAAGCCACATTAGGCAATTCTGTAAGTTTTATTTAAGCAAATAATAATGAACATTAATAATGAATTTATGGTTAATTTAATAAAAAACTTATTATATAATTAGATGGACCAACCTATTTCTCTAATGATTATAAGAATCGTCATAGTGATAACACGTGGCTACAAAAAGAAGTTGTAGTGTTTAATTAATATATAGAGGATATATATCGTCTTGATTGTCTCTCTTTTTGTTCTAGTTCATGACACGTTGGCTGATTATTTCAAGTAGTATCATTATATAGGCTGCAACTGAAATACTAATTTTAGTATAAATATGCTTATAATCCATCATTTTATAGTAGTCCATAAAATATTTACCAGTTACAATGTATTTTTAAGAAATCTCACATATTCACATATTTAAGTAAAGGGTGTATATTTATGTTATGAGAATTTGGGGACAAATTCTTTTCGGGGGGGGGGGGGGGGGGGG
>NC_027748.1:22847228-22861272 GCF_000695525.1 Brassica oleracea var. oleracea | reverse complement strand
GGGGATAATGTAATAACCCTCACAAGCAAATGAATTTTTGGTCGAGAAAATCGCTCTCGACCAGTTTGAAAATTGTTTGGTTAGTATTTAAAATAAAATCGACCGATGAATTAATGTCTCAACTGAACTGTCTTGTGGTCGATAGTTCTGACCGAGTGTTAATTAAATGAATGAGTTTTATTTAAGCTGGACGAGTTTATCCAAAAGTAAGACGAGATTCGATGGACGGAAAACGTTTGGTCAAAAACTTCCCGAAAAGACCATTCCGCTGCTTGGCCGGTCATGTACGATGCACATGATTTTCACCTGCTTGCTTCCTTGCTGGACCAGAACATGTGAGGAGCACATGTCTGATGGGAGCTTTCTTCATATCAGGGAAAAGACAGCTACTTGGCTGCTGAAAATGGTGAAGCTGCTCTCCACATGTCCTCTCTCAGAATTTCTTTGTGCTGAGTAAAACCCAAATCTGAAGTAACTCCTTATGATATAAAACACCATATTCTCTCTTCTGGTCGTCCATAACCTGCAAGAAAAACCAGAGAAAAATTGTGAGAGATTGAGAGAAAAATAAGAGAAAAATCAAGAGAAAATTTCTGGTGATTTAATATTCAACCTCAGACCACAGCTAGGACGTTGTGGAAGAAGAAGATGAGATATCCAGAATAAACCCTAGCTCTTGTTCTGTTTCTGATCTGAACCGAACCTTGATCTCTCTTTTTAATCGGTTCAGCCGTGAGCTAAGCTTGGAGGAGAGCACCATCTGAGATCATCTAACCGTGAATTCTTATGGTAAGCTTCAGCCTCTTGATTCATCCATGTTCAGAATAGAACCGTGTGTTGTGGGTTGAGTAACCTGTCTAGATTAGTTATCTAAGCTCTTGTACTGTGCAGTTTTATTTGGTTTATGATTGAATCAGTTTCAGAGAACAGCTAGCTAAGCCTTTATGAACTGATTGGATTTGGCCGAACTGATTTGTTCTTGTTCTGAACTGATCTTATCTGAGATGAGCTTAGTATAGTTTGAAATTGTCTTAAACTGATCTGTTTAGAGTAGAACCGAATTGTTAGGACCTAAGCTTATCTAACCGAGCAGTTAGGAATTGATCTTAGTTTTTTCTTCAGAAACAAACTGAATTCAGTTTGAACCGAAGTGAACTGAACTGATTGACTGAATCTTTTCCATTATGTCCTGCCTTGATCAGTTGTATCTAGCATAGTGGTCATGATCGATTCTGTTTTAACCATTCAGGAAACCCCACCTTAGACCAAACTGATTAAGCTTTGTGTTCCATCCGATCAGGTTTGAGTTCAGATGGTCAAAGAGGGTAGTTGGACCAGTCGGATCACGACTTATCCTCATTTTGTTTTAGGAGTGATCAGCAAGTGGTGAACGTTCAGTTGAGTTCGAGTCTAGTCTTCTTTAGCCAATCTCAGGTGAGTCTAGATAGATTGTTGATGAATAGTGAATGAATATTTCTTGATTGAACGTACTGAATGTAGATGATTGATAGACTTGTCTCTTGATCAATATTGAATTGGTGAGGTGTGTACTTAGCGTAAACACTAAATAAATATATATGAATGTTCGTAGAGGTTTATTCCGAACTTTAGTATTTGTTCTCAAGTACGAATATATATATATATATATATATGTATATATATATGTATATTATTATATATATGTATATTATTAAATATATGAGTATAAATCATGTGAAGTCTTATTGTATACTCACTCTCTCGAAAGTTCCCGCATTACCGGGAATTGTTCCTGCGATACGAAACAAGGTCACGATGATGGTGTCACACCCTGGAGGCCGTGTAACTTCATACAGCTTTAGATGTTCGATCTTAGAATATCTAATGGAGATGATGGTTATATTTATTTCCCCGCTAGGCTCGGTTAGCCTTGGTGGTTTTCCGGGTTTAGTCTATATATATATATATATATATATTATAAGTATGAGTGAATAGCAGGTGTCGTGGAAGTGATGTTTATGGTAAGATTCACATTGACGGAATGGTAGGCCTTATATATATTTTATTAGTTATGAAATATATTTCCACTGCATACAAATGAATTTGATTGCTCAGAATATTATTGATATGTGTTGGTGTTGTAGGCACAGGGGGGTAACCTAAGAATTGGTTGAATGGTGGAACCAAGCTTAAATCGGATCGACCAAAGATGTGGCGGATTGGTCGATATGGCCGGATTATGACTTGATAACCTGAAACAAAGGAAAACGAACGAGATTATGATGATAATAACAATAACAGGAATAATAAAATGAATGAAAGGGGATATATATGGCAGAATCAAGCTGCTGGATGTGTATCACTTTCAGCTTGATTAGAAGATGGACCGAAGTGGATTTGCGGATGAAGGTTTGATTGAATCTCTCAGTCTGATGGTGTGATGGAACATTGTGATTGACTCTCTGAATCTGTGTACTAATCTTGTTTGATTTTCACAAACAAACTAGACTCATTAAATCAATAGAAGAGCAAAGATTCTCTCTTTGAATCCTAAAGACCGATATTTTATACAAAGAACAATCTTTGATAAAAACTGAATAAACTTTTTATTAACTTGGTGATTGAGGGTAATCTTTACAATGGATATCTAAGAGATTATATAATGCTCTGGAAACTAAGTATAATGTTCATAAGAAGGAAAGAAGGAAACAAATCAAGCAAAGTAACAACATCGGAAACTAGCCGTTGGAGCCTTTTATGGGATTTTGGCTCCAAGTGAGAAACTTCATTCTTCTTGAACCTGAACGGTTTTCATGGATAAAAGAGCTTCCTTGAGACCTTCTTGCATGATTTATATGTTCTGAAATCGTCCATAGCTTGATAGACAAATAAGGCAGGGTTGTGTTAATGAGGATCCTCCTAATCAAATGTTGGCTGGTGCATGAACTGACTTGTCTGACTCTTCTGAATCACTGGATAGACTTCCTAAATGTATAGATTGATCTCCAGGTCGCCAATGTCTTGTTTGAAGGTGATTGAACTGGTAAGCTTCCAAATGAGGCAAGTGTAGAACTGGTTTGGCCGGTTTTAGCAATTGGATCATAACTTCTGATTTCCGTGTCCAATTCTCCTCAAATTGGGCTTTCTGGAAATATGAGAGATACCTCCTGAATCCTATTATGTGCTTTGGTTCAGGCCTCTCTTTCCTGGGCTTGAATCTCCTTCTAAAGTCGGGTACTCGCAGATGGACAGGATGAGAAACCTCTGACTTGTAAAATTCATAAATTTCTGATCCATGAAGCTTCTCTTGAAATTCCAAGCCTCAATGACTCCTTGATGAGTTAGCCTTCTTGTAAATTTGGTTTCATAGACAAACGCCTTCTGGTTATCGAGATAGACTCCTAGGACTGAACGTCTGTCGCTGGTATCTCCTAGGTGACCGATTTGGAAGGATTGGTGAGACTGGTTGAACCACGGATTTCAGGGCTACAACATACCCTCGCTCTTGACAAAGTTTCTACCTCGAAACTATATAACCTGTACCAAGAGAGAGAAAGTCAGCTTTTATTCTCTTTTGAGATTCTAAAGCCTTACCTTGAAATTGTTTCGGTTTGGGAATGGGTTGTGTATCAGGTGGTTCTCCTTTGAAAAAATAGGAATGGATTACGCCTCTTTTCTCAAAATTTTCATTTCTTATCTTATGGATTGGATGGTCCTTCAAATTTTTTGTGGCCACATTTCTGATCTTCTTTGGAGTTGATCCTCTTAGCAACATAAGATAATCTGGTGGGATTTCTTTGAAGCTTTATTCTTTGCAACCTGAAATAATCTCAACTTCTTGGGAAAAAATCAAGTGCATTAATCTTGTCATGGATTTAGTAAGAAAATTATGGTCTAGTGTGAAACATACCTTAAGCCTTGGTATTTGAACAACACATTGTTCAATTTTCGGTTTCCACTTGGGAGTGGGTTCATGGCTGAACTTAGGGTCTGGTTCTTTCTCTGGAACTTCAATAAGCTTATATCTTTCATTTTTTTCTCCATGTACCAAGACCACACACGTCAGTACAAGTATTCAAAGGTGGTGTTAGACACTTACTTTGGTGGGATACTCTTATGACCGGTTTTGCTTCTTTAAGCAACATGGACAGCTTTGTATCTTGAACTATCTTCTGGTCCATCACGTATGTTACTACTGATGGTTCTTCTTCGTTTGGTTCCTCAATACCTGTTACAAGACCTTTTTACAGAGACAAGTGCATACACAAGAATTTGGAACCAATAAATCAGATTGATTAAAACTATCACATTTCATAGATAAATCTGTTTTCTTTTCTAGTGATGTTTCTATCAATGCTTGTTTAGTTGGACAAACTACAGCAAAGTGTCCTCTTTTATGAAATCTATAACATGTCTGATCTTTTAAATCTTTAGAGTTAGAAGACTTACCTTGGCTTGTTTCTTCTTCTTTCTTTTGGTTTGGAATCTCTTTATTCCTTGGACATAAATTATGGACAACTTTTGATTCCAACAAGGATATTGAGATCTTGTCTTTCTGGACCTCAGGACCTGTTTTAACATCCCTTGACAAAGACAAGTAACACATACAAGTGGGAGATGATTTATAAACAAATTTATCAAGTATAGGACTTACCATAGCCTTTGCTTGAGATTTCGGTTTGTCTGATTTTTCTCTGGGTCTGGTCAACGTGTCTTGGCCGACAAATCTCTTCTTCTCCATGGACCTCCTCATCAGGTTGGTATTGATCATACATAGTCGTGTGTCTCTGGCTTGGCCGAATCTGGTCTTGTTGGATCAAGCTTTTATGGCCTTCTTTTGGCACAACTTTCTTTGCCTCTTTGGACACACCATTTGAAAATCTCCTTGGATATTTTCTTCTGGTTTCTTGCGTGCGAAGTGTAGTCACATACTTCCTGATCATGACCCGTTCGCTTGAAAACCTTCTTGGGTATCTTTCTCTGACTTCTGGTGAGGGACGTGATGACACATATTTCCTGATCATGACATCTTTAAGATCTTCCCAGTTGGTGACAACCTCTTCTGGACTTTTACCTTGTGCAGAATGTACTCTTTTCCACCATGAGAATGCCTTTCTGGAGAGTTGTTTGATGGCTTGTCTTAGCCTTTCATTCTGTGGCACGCCATGGTATGAAAACCAATCATCCGCGATTCTTTCCCAATAAAATTATTCATCTTTCCAAGTACTTCCTGAAAAAAAAAATATCTTAACATCATTAGTAGATTTAAAATCAAGATAAGAATGAGTTAAGTATTCATGAGTGCAAGAAGTTTGGTGTGAGGTGATCCATGAAGGATCCAGTGGCTTGGGCTCAACATAGCCAGCTTCTGGTGCATCTCCAAATCTTGTTTCTCCATGTGGTGGTCGTCGGCCTTGTGTCTTTCTCCTAGACATATTGCTTCTTTCTTCTAACCGGGACATTTGATCTTCTAATTCTCGCATAGCAATCAGTAGTTGTTTTTGAGAGGCCATTAGAGCTTGGCCGTGTGCTGCCTCTCCTATTTATCCCTGAAATCAATCTTAAAGATCAAGTGAAGATGTGGGAAGTTCTAGTAAAACGAAATGAATAATGCAAACTATTTAAACTAAACCGAGAAAATATGCAATTATGAACCGAAATGAAATAACTATACTAAAATGATTTGTCTTTTGGTTTTCTCAATGCAATCTCGAAATGAAACAATATGAGATGATAATAAATACAAATTTAAAGAAAATATGGAAAGCAAACTAATACTGATATTTTTTGTTTGAATTTTCTTAAGATGCAACAATTAAACTAACAAAATGCAAATGATATAAACTAAAAACAATGCTCTTTATTTTTTTTTCTTATAATGCAGGCACGAAATGGATCAACTAATATGATATGAAATAATAAATAGAATGATTTTTTTTTTTTTTGAAGGATCAGCAAACAAAGGAAACAAATTCAAAATGGCAATTTTAATGGGATTTTTGATTATGGAAACAAAACAAAAAAGAAACTAACAAGAATTCCGAAACTAAGTGCAAGTAACATGAATCAAACACATCTTTCTTTTTATTTTTCGTGGTTTTAAAATATGATGAACAGCAAGAACATAAAAATGAAGAGACAAAACTTGAAACAAAAAGACAATTTTTTTTAATGGATTTTCGATTTTAGTTAAAAACAAATGCAAACAAATATGAATGATGCAATGATAGAATGGACCAGATTCAGGAGCTTGAGATCTGATACCAAAATTTTGTAGGCACATATGGGTAACATAAGAATTGGTTGAATGGTGGAACCAAGCTTAAATCGGATCGACCAAAGATGTGGCGGATTGGTCGATATCGCCGGGTTTTGACTTGGTAACCTGAAACAAAGGAGAACGAACGAGATTATGATGATAATAACAATAACAGGAATAATAAAATGAATGAAAAGGGATATATATGTCAGACTCAAGCTGTTGGATGTGTATGACTCTCAGCTGGATTAGAAGATGAACTGAAGTGGATTTGCGGATGAAGGTTTGATTGAATCTCTCAGTCTGATGGTGTGATGGAACGTTGTGATTGACTATTTAAATCTGTGTACTAAGCTTGTTTGATTTTCAGAAACAAACTAGACTCACGAAATCAATAGAACAGCAAAGAATCTATCTTTGTATTCTAAAGACCGATATTTTATACAAAGAGCAATCTTTGATAAAAAATGAATAAACTTTTTATTAACTTGGTGATTGAGGGTAATCTTTTCAGTGGCTATTTAAGAGATTATATAATGCTCTGGAAACTAAGTCTAACGTTCATAAGAAGGAAAGAAGGAAATAAATCAAGCAAAGTAACGAAATGTGAAACTAGCCGTTGGAGCCTTTTATGGGATTTTGGCTTCAAGTGAGAAACTTCATTTTTGTTGAACCTGGACGGTTGTAATGGATAATAGAGCTTCCTTGGGACCTTGTTGTATGATTGATATGTTCTTATCTCGTCCATAGCTTGATAGAAAAAGAGCTGTTGGACATTAATGTTGGTTTGGTCCAAATAAGGCAGGTTTGTGTACATGAGGATCCTCCTGATCAAACGTTGGCTGGTGCATGGAACTGACTTGTCTGAATATTCTGAATCACTGGATAGATTTCCTAAAAGTATAGATTGATCTCCTGGTCGCCAATGTCTTGTTTGAAGCTGATTGAACCGGTTAGCTTCCAATTGAGGCAAGTGTAGAACAAGTTTGGCCGGTTCTGGCAATTGGATCATAAATTCTGATTTCCGTGTCTATTTCTCCTCAAATTGGGCTTGTTGGAAATCTTAGAGATCCATCTTGAATCCTATGAAGGGATTTGGTTCAGGCTGCTACTTCCTTGGGCTTGAATTTCCTTCTAAAGTCGGGTATTCGCAGATGGACGTGCTGAGAAACCTCTGACTTGTAAAATTCTTAATTTTCTGATCCATGAAGCTTCTCTTGAAATTACAAGCCTTAATGACTCCTTGATGAGTTATCCTTCTTGTAAAATTGGTTTCATAGAAAACTCCTTCTGGTTGTCGAGATAGACTCCTTAGACTGAACGTCTGTCGCTGATGTCAAAAGGATTGGTGGGACTCTGGTTGAACCACGGATTTCAGGGCTACAAAAGTTGGGGTGCGGGATTAGACTCACTAAGTAAAATAGTTACTCATGACTCATTTGTGATGCAGGGGACCAATAGACAAGAGACCTTACTCTAGGATGAAAGGAATATAATTAACCAGAGGTAGTTTTATTATTCTTGCAAAGTGGTTTTGATATTTCTTATGTATAAGATTTGTTGACCGAAAACCTCGAAGTTAATTTATAACAAATTTTGTAAGATGATTTTGAATGATATATAATGTATAAAGATTTATTTTAAAGTAAGAGTTCCATATGATATTAGTCCTTGTCCGAACGAACTAACTATCGGGTATTCCTTTGTCGGATTGAAAATCCTAGAGTGATATCCAATAGGAGCATTCCTGTTCTTTGGTTGTTGGTCTAAGACGATCGGAAGTATTCTAAGAACCTCGGATCGACCATCGAGGAACATCGACCATGTCATTTCTTGTCATCTATCGGGGGTGTCACAGAAGGTGGCTTTAGAGCATGGTTATACGATGCTAGAGTGGGACTTGTTTCAAAAAAATTTCGAGTCAAAATGAGTCGCAATGATAACTAGAATATGCTGGATGGTTCCTTCATTTTAGGATAGATAGTCATGGGTAGTTACCTAACCGTGATCTTTCATAGCAAAGGCACCTAGACAAGCTCGACTGGATGGATCGTACTTTCCGATTTTGATCCCATCATGTTTGAATTTTCTACTTTCATGCTTTGATTCATTATCTTCATGCTTCGATTCGTTACCTTCATGCTAGGAATCGGTAAAATCAGGCTTTCCTGCTTCCGTGGACGAGTGTGAAACTGTTCGTTGTTTTTGAAATTTCCAAGAAATCGCTGAGTTACCTAGCTGAATGAACCAAACAGTGAGTGAGCGATGAGATGGTGGGCAGGCTGACCAATCCGAATCACACCATGCAACCATGCTCAAGTATGCGTCTGCGTTGAAGAATATGCCTTGTCCCATACTGCTTTTCAAATACCGTATGACAGAGTAGCTGCTTCCAATGATCAGTAAAAGCGATCACTCATGAAATGAAACAACTCATGTATAACATAGGAAAGATCTGGATGAGTGACTGCCAAGTATATTAGCCTCCCTACCAAACGATGATAGCGAGTAGAGTCAGAGAAACGATTACACACTGGTTTAGCTAGATAGCGATTCTGTTCAATAGGATCCTTAACCTCAGGCAGTGTTCGTATGTGTTGAGTTGTCTGTACATAAAAACATGCTCCATCATGACGCTCTTCTATCAAATGGCTTGCTCGTTTAGATTCTTCATCTTAAGTAACCACTTGATACGCTTCATCAACATATAGGAGAGGATCACGAGAGAGAAGCGAAGATTTTACAGCACCTAAAACGGTTTCATCTAAGCCCATGAAAAAAATCTGATGATGCATCTTGTCCTCTTCACATTATTTCACGCTCTCAGCAGCTGTCTTATCTTGCGAAAATCAGCTAACGTTGTCCACATCTTTGTAAGCTTGCTGTAGTATGTCTCGACAGCCAATACGCGTCAATTATAATTAGCCAACTCTGTTTACAAGTGTTGAATTCACTGACCATTTGTTTACAGAGAATCGTTTTTGAGGTTGTGTCCAAAATTCATATGTTATCTCGTGATGAGACAAAGAGCTACTCAGATCAGGAGCCACTTTTTTTAATCCACAAAACCACCATTGCATTATTTTCCCACCATTCTTCGAGATCTTCTGAATCCTCAGCAGGTTTTTGGATACTCCCATCTGCGAATCCAATCTTTTTCCTTGTATGTAACACAAGACTAAGGTTCAGTTCCCATTCGTCATAGTTGGATCCACGTAGTTGTGGTTAAGAAATGATAGATCCAGGGTTATCACCAGAAGAGAGGTCATATGGATCAATCCTTCTTCATGCAGTTTTCGAGCTGTGATCTAGAAAGGTTGAGCAATCTTTGGCTCCACTAGCTGCATCTTTTGACATTGATTCAAAGGAGTACTTGACATAATGACCGAAATACTCAGGTCAATGAAAGAGAATGAACAAAATTGAGTTTTGATAACATGGTGGCATAGAATCGAACGAAGCAAAATAATTTTTGGCTATAGCTCTGATATCATGTCAAGAAACCTAAGCATTAACGTCTAAATGCTGCACCTTAAATACAAGATTTTTAACCTAAGTATAAACATGTGATTTACGCAAATACACCTAAGATAACATAATTACATATATCTCCCAATAACATTTCTGAAAAGTAAAAAAGATAACAACCGTTACTGTCATACCATCAACCCGTATAAAACTGAAAACATACGAAATGAACACAACCGTTAGCATCCATAAAGAGGATGATTTTTTTTTTTGTTCCTGATTTTCTTTAAAATCACATTACCAATGTATCTTGTTTCCACTCATTCCCCAAGTCCAAGACATGTAAAAACAGAGGAACTGGACATCACAAGCGTGGAACGAGAATGCACTATCCTCAATGCTCTTAGATTAAAAGAAAAAGGAAAAAGAAAAGAATAAGAAAAATTTCTCTCAGATGCGCTAATAATACTTAGCAAAAATAATAATAATAATAATGATAATATCGGTGCTTGGATGCAAAAAAAAAAAATCAAGTCTATTATTTTTAAGATCATTTTCAATGTAAAACTCCTTTTTTTTTTAAATGAAATAATTTCATAATGAAATTAAATTTATTCTAACTCTATTTTATTTTTAGAGTGGAAAATGAAGTAATGAATAAAACTAATGGGGTATACTATATAGGATAACATGTAAGCAAACGAGAATTTAAACTCTTTTTTTTTTAAATAAAATTTTTCAAACCTTTTTTTACTAAACTTTTCAAATTTAACGAGAATTCAAACTTGAATGTTAAATATAATGATAAAATGTATAAGCAAACGAGAATTTGAAACATACAGTTGTTGAATAAGCTGTGGCCAGGTGGGTGGGTTTATGCATACCTACTCCAGCCAAATCATGAAAAAATGATAAAAAAATATAAAATCATGGTTGTGGAAAAAGATTTTGTAATGTAGAACAGTAGATGAAACCTCTACAAAGTACAGATTCATAATGGTACATTTACTGGTATGAAAAATGGTAAAAATTATGGATTACATAGTAAATATTACGGGTTCAAAAAGGTTATTGATATGGGAGTAGGTAAATATGAAACTATTGTTGAATCATGAAACTAAATATTTAATAGTATACTACATTTTGACCCGCGTTGTGAAAACGCGTGATTTGTCTATTTTGTAAACCTTTTATTTTATAATTTATAAATTTATATTATACCATGGCTATAAAAAGAAATATATAATGTATTTGTGTATATGTGTAAAACTTGAAAGTGTGAGATTTTCTATTTATTGTATTGAATCATTCTATTTATTATATTAGCCATTATTTAAGAATATTTTCTTATTGAGTTAAAAGTATTTTAGAAACCCAATTTTACTGCTTGGAACCTTGCAAAAACTGGTATCAACAAGTTTATTGAAATCTAAGTGATGTATTTTATGGAATTTCCTTTCTTGAATTGATCATCATTTCTGGCATAAAATTTTAAAATCGACACAATAAAAAGGCTTATATGTATAAATGATATTAGGCATATTTTTTTCTTTTTCTTTTATTAAATGATTCATTTTTCTTCCTATATATATTTAGCATTGTTTATTTTTCTTATACCTGTAAATAAATAATATGTATAAGTAATCATTATTTGGTTATAAACTTTCTTATAATATCCCTTTTAAATCTTCATCAGCTCTTCAAATATTTTCATAGCTGGAGAAGGGAGTAAAAAAAAATAACTTCTTTCCCTAGTAAACCGACCGGTCCAGAGAAAATCGGTTTGCCCCATCCGAATCCAATTTATGCAGTGTCAATCTCGACCATGATGTGATCAGAAGTGTGGCTCTCAAACTCGGATGGGTCTGATTCATCTCCAGGTAATCAATAGTTGATCTCATGAAACCGTCAGTAACCAACTCAGCCAATTTCTTAACTAGACCAACCGAATGAGAAAGAGGATTTCCAACCAATTTTCCAGATGAAGTCACCAAACCGATTAACACAATCCCGTTCCCGCAATATCCTATCGGGATAGGTAGGATGAATCTTGACTGTCCATCAGCAGCAAAGAGAAGCTTAACCCGTTGGTCTGGTTTAAACCCTAGCGCCTCACACCGTGATTTCCGAAGAAACCCGGTTAAGGCTTGAAATGTTGTAACCTTATTGTTATCATTAATATATTCTTCAATTTCCATGGTCTTGAGCTTCTCTAGGTTTTGGGATTCAAAGAGAAACGATCTGTAGACAAGTTTTTCGTCATCGTAGAGTTTACTGATTCAAGAAATATCTTCAATTTCCGCAAACTCATTGTGTGGGAACTCGATTTTGGATGGGTTTCGTTGCCGGGGAATGGTACGGTTCAAAAAAGGTGGGACAGTTAAGGGGAAGCCCTTGGCCGTCTCACACCATGAGTTGAGAAATTCCGAAGCCGCGACTCCATCAAACACGTTGTGGCTCATGCCTAGTCCTAGGACAAAACCGCCGCATTTGAAAAATGTCACCTGAGATATCAAAGTTACGGAACAAAAATCAATATTAAAATGTTCTATTGATTTATTTCATCCAACATTTTAGTATCAATAATAAACAAACAATAGGGTGGTAACGAAATAATATACAGCTAGCTAACTTATTCCCAGCCTTGTTTAGTTAACTATTACGTCAGCGACTAAGAGCATAATGAGACTGAGTACTTGAGCACTCTACTCCTATCATAATTATACTTGGTGAGTAATTAACGTTCATGCACGTATCTCGCTTAACCGAAACGGCATGAATTCACATTGCCTTCATCAACAAAAAACACTTAAAAAAGTCAATGTAAATCTCATTCTCATTCTCTTACAAAATCGTACTAAAACGAATAGGATACGCTTAAAACCAAATCACGAAGTCTTAAAATGAAATAACTTAAAGAAAATCCAACAACACAAAAACCATCACCACACCGAGACGATTACTCCTGCACTTCCTCGAACTCACTTGAAAAGAAAGGAGGGCTGAGTATTTCGACAAATACTCAATGAGTGAAGCTCTAGGAGCTCCGAAATCAATCACCAACATTCATCACACAACATAGCATAAGTTCTAACTTAAACATCCAATAAAGTAAAAGCAAGAAACAAGAAACGAAGATAAACCCCGACGGTGCCAACATTAGACCACACCACCCAAATCAGTATCTGTGTTCCTCATGTTGTCGCGTGAGAGCTCACCACCTCCATCGGTACCCGTGAGTTCAACGCCTTCACGCAATCACGTTACCGACAACGGTCCATGCGTGATCTGCCACTTCATTCACACGTTCACGCCACATCACGTTGTCTCCACGACATCACGCTGTCTAATGTGAACAGTGTCATAACATTTACACGTTTTCTCCACGACATCACGATTTCTAACGTTGTGTCCATGACATCACTATTTCTAACGTTGTCTCCACGGCCGAAGCCTTTATATTCTTTTGTAATAATCGCAACGCTCTTACGCGGATTCGAAATAAAGATACTTTCTCCATAAATTCGTTTTATTGTCTTTTCATATTTTCCGCATTTATTTTGTCACTTGTCGTTGGCTTTTGCAGAGAGTCCGAGACCTTAGGGAAAGTTAAGGTTTCTTGACTTTCCTTCGATTACGGAAATCGACGGTGTGAATTTCGGTTTCCACAGTTTGGCGCTAGAAGGAGGGGAGGGTACGAATTACTCTAACTCATGGCCACAAAACGCTTGATCAAAACGATGTATGGGAATATGAAAGACAAACTCGCAGCACACAATAATGCTGGTAAAACATCTCCAGCAGTGACTGCTCCTATGGCCAACGCTTATGTAAACACCACATTTTTTGAGGAAATCGAAAACCTAGTTGCGACATTTCACCACAGGAAGTGATACGCCTAAAACGGGATCACTCTTTCGGTATGGTTGATATGAACTCAGATCCGAGGGGATTGAGAACTGATGGATCGAGGGGTGACACTAAGGGTTGCGGAATAGCCCAAAGATACTACCAGACTTCGATCGTTGCCGGATGTGACGCACCGGTCCAACAAAAGAAGGTTCGAAACTTGGAGATAACCTCACCAAGAAACTAAGAAGTGTTCTAAACAAAGAACAATGAGAGAAACTCATAAAAAAGGAAAAACAATCTGTTTTATTTCGTGGCTCTAAGGCCTTATTTATAGGATTACAAGTTGTAGAGATCCAAAGAAAAATGTGCTAAAAACAAGACATTGGAAATAGAAACAAAGACTTGACTAAATAAAGTCTTTGACTGAAACTTGGACTACCTCTTCATATAGCCACGACCAGGACTTTGAAAGGTGAAGAATATACT
>NC_027748.1:22836611-22845095 GCF_000695525.1 Brassica oleracea var. oleracea | reverse complement strand
GGTTCGGGTTCGGGTCGGTTCTTCTCGGGTCCGGGTCGGTTCGGGTCTATAATTAAAATACCCATAAAATACCCGTAATTTTTCGGGTCCATATCGGATCCGGGTCGGGTTCGGATATTTAGGATCTGAAAAGGACATGATATACTCAATTCCATCAACTTTAGTTGAATATTTGTCATATATATCTAAAATTTTACAAAACAACTTAAATGAAACTATTAATAATTAAAATAAAACATTTTAAAACTCTAAATTTTACATTTTAAAGCTTTATATTACTTTAAAAATGTTAAAAAATAATAACAAATGTTGTTAACAAAAAAAATTTCAACTAAATCATAAAATAATATATATAAAATAGAACACAAAAACATCAATGTTTTAGATATACATGTTTTTAAGTCGGGTACAAATCGATTCTTATCGGGTCGGGTATATTCGGGTCGGTTCCTTTCGGGTCCGGGTCTATTCGGGTCGGTTCCGGTTCTTTCGGGTAAAAAAAATTTAGACCCAAAAGGTACTTGTAAATTTTCGGTCCGGTTCCGGATCGGGTATTTTTGGGTCGGTTCCGGGTCGGGTCTTCGGGTCCAGGTTAAAATGTCCAGGCCTAGTTTCCGATGTAAAACGTAATGAAAATGAATGAAGAAGAGGCGTGATACGCCCAAAACGGGATCACTCTTTCGGTAAGGTTGATATGAACTCAGATCCGAGAGGATTGAGAACTGATGGATCGAGGGGTGACACTAAGGGTTGCGGAATAGCCCAAAGATACTACCAGACTTCGATCGTTGCCGGATGTGACGCACCGGTCCAACAAAAGAAGGATCGAAACTTGGAGATAACCTCACCAAGAAACTAAGAAGTGTTCTAAACAAAGAACAATGAGAGAAACTCATAAAAAAGGAAAAACAATCTGTTTTATTTCGTGGCTCTAAGGCCTTATTTATAGGATTACAAGTTCTAGAGATCCAAAGAAAAATGTGCTAAAAACAAGACATTGGAAATAGAAACAAAGACTTGACTAAATAAAGTCTTTGACTGAAACTTGGACTACCTCTTCATATAGCCACGACCAGGACTTTGAAAGGTGAAGAATATACTCCTGATATGGGCCAAGACATGTCCCTTTGAGGCCTGGTCGAAATCCATCTTTTCCCTTAGCCAATATTTTATCGGTTTCTCTATTTGGTCCAAACAAGCTCGTTTTTGAATCTTTTTGAAAACCATCAAGCCCAATGCTTTCTTGAACATTTAGAACATGAATAATAACCTTTGTCATGATTGAATTGACCGTTGGTTCATCAGAAAGAAGGTTAGCCATTTCAGGCTTCTCGGGTGGTCTGAATTCGCGAGAACTGAAGATCACCTGATTTGTAAATAGCATAACTATCACATATGAACTCCGTTTGATCTGATTCTTCTTCAAGGAGCTCCGTAATTGAGTTGAGAACATTCTCCAAGTGATTTCATGCGTAGAAGCCTCGTGATTTGGAAGATATGAGTCAAACAATGAACATATATCTTTACTGCTTTCCATGAACAAGCCATGCATGTCTGTTTTGCCCGGTGCGCTACCCCACGGCACTTCAGGAAGAGCAACAAAACAAGCTCACGATTTACCTATCTAAACAGAAAGGGCAACGATAAATTTTATCAAACCCCGTAATTTTTGTCTCATTACCGAGTTAAAGAAATCCCAACGCGTAAGGGTTTGACCAAAAGACGTTTTCGAAAAATTTTCGGAAAAATAAAACTTGCTCTCCACGAAACAGCGGAAAACTCTAGGTTACTCACGGAAAAAAAGAAGCACAGCAAATCTAGTACACGACTCACCGCTCTACTTCTTCCAAAATTTTTGGAAAAACCGTAGATTACTCGCGGAAATAGATGCACAGAAAATCGGGTTGACAATCCCCCACGGCTGTACTTCTTCCGAATAACTTCCGAAGAAACAAAGTTGACTTCTATAAAATCACTCGAAACCTAAAATGGTTGATGAAGACTAAACAAATCAAAACAAAGATCGTATCCCTGATCGCAAAAATGTTTTTTGAAACCTAAGATTTCGTAAAAATTCAAGTGTCGCTTCTATAGAAACAAATTCCGCGAATTGTCGATGTTTGTCACCTAAATCTTATTTCACAAAAAACTACTCGAAACTTCCAACGATCAATTCCGCGGAAACGAGAATAATTTCTGATTAAGTTTGGTCGCAATATTTAACCTTGTCACGGCTCTCGTACATCAAAACTCGAAAACATCTTTACGGAACAACTTTCGTAAAATTATGCTCGACAACATTTCACGACACAACTTTCGTAAAATTAAACTCGGCGACACTCTACAAAACAGATTTTGTAGAATTAAACTCGAGAACATTTCGCTAAACAACTTTCACAAAATTAAAACTCTATGACATTTTACGAAACAACTTTCGTAAAGTTGAAACTCGACAACACTTTGTAGGATTAAACTTGAAAACATTTAATGAAACATCATTCGTAAAGTCAAAAGAGATCGTACGAAAAGACTCTCAGAGAAGGAAAGAAATGGAGCGAGAGCTGAAAAGTGAACTTCGCCTATTAGCCTCTCTCCGCGGTCTCACCGTCCTCTCTCTTTTACCTCATCTCTTATGACCTTTCACCAAAGCCTCAACGTCCAACGAGTCTTCCTGATCGCCCAACGAATCTTCCTGATCCCCCTTGGCATCTCCTGGTCGCCCTTGGCTACTCGTAAACGCCAAAAGACTTTAGAAGAGATACTTATTCATTTTCGCAAAACCAATGAAACGGAGAATGAAGCCCAGATTGGAAAAATATGGATCGATATTCTTGCTATCCGTAAGGGGTAGACAGATACGAAAATAGGAATGGGAAATGGGCAAGCAAAACGGAGAAGAGGTGAACCCGAATCTTAGAGAAAACTAAGGTATGTCCAACTTAAAGATTGCCATAAAGTTTAGGGAACTTAGAATCTAGATGGATAGGCTAGCGAACTAAGGCTTAGGCAACTTTTTTCAATCTATTGTTTCTTGACTGTTCAGGCAGCTCCTGCAAACCGATCTAAACTCTCGCAACACCGAGAAAGGATCGCCACATATACTCAGCTCGCTTCCTAAAGAAAGAAAGAACTAGAGACGCGAACGTCGTCTAAAAATTGATTTGTTCCGAGAAATTTTCTTGAAAACCGACATATTCTAAATTGTTAACCTGAAAACCACCAAGTCACAATCCTAGCGTCATCTTCAAACTGACCCAGATTGTCGCTCATCCCAATCCTCGAAATAAAAAACGTACACAACCCTTCAAAATATTGGTTCAACCGTTTTATTTCGTAAAAAAAAAGAGAGAATGGGTACGTATACTATACTCGTATACTCCCATACTTCAAAAATGTTTTGCCTCGGCATCAAGAAAACTCCTGAAGGAACATGCAGAAAATACTTAGGCAATGCGATGCCTCATTAAAATCATCCCAAAAAGGCAAACGACAATCTAAGATTCCTTTATACATTAGCAACGTATCCAAACCATCACGAACATAATCTCGAGAACTTTACAGCATTTCTTATCGCAATAATGCGTTTAGAAAACCTGTACAAATATCAAACTGAAACTCGACGATTAGCCAAAGTCTTGAAGACCTTTTCAAATTAATAAAGCGAGTTTCGTATAAAATCAAAAATTATACGAGAAATCTTCAAGCATCAATGCATTACTTTTAGTTTTCGATGAATCAAGTGGGTCATGGAGAAGCATCGAAAACATTTGTGACAGAGAAAAATCGAGAATAAAAGTAGCAGCAAGCAGAACAAAGGGAACGCTTACTCCCCGCTCGTTGACTAGATCTACCACTGGTTAACCAATACGTTCCAGAAATGAATATGTCATGAGAATCCTCTCAAAAGCCTACGAAAAACATTCCGCAACTAGGTCGTAGCGAAATAAACTTCAGTAACACACCATGAGTAACACCAAGTAACTTTCACCGAAGATCAAAATCAAAGCAGAAACATTTCTCGTAAAATCTGTGGAAACATCACAACTTTGACATGTCCATACATAGCACTGATTCACTACCTTAATAAAACCGATCGCCCGTTAATTAAGCGGAAAATCTTTCGTACAATCAGATCAAGTCATAGGAAGGAACTTTCGAAAGTAAACATAACAAGTTTTACGAAAATGTATTTTTCGTATAGCAAAAACAAAGTTGTATGATCCGACATTGGACGACCAATCTAACTTTTATCTCTTTGCAGTACGATCTTATAGATCTCATTCTTTAGCCATTCGGATAGCCGGCTTCTGCCTTTCATTCCCCTCGATCACATCCGAGCAGGCAATCATCCCGCAACTGACTCCGCACGGGTTCTGTATCAAACCTCATTGGCTTCGTCTTCCTAAGGCAAAAACAAAATCAATTCGTAAAGCGAATTTCGAATGTACTATTAAGCATTCCTTTGTCAAAATTAGCCTTTTTACAAGCATCCCCACAAACCCACAAAGCGGTAAATGAAAGAAACCTTCTTACAAAGAAAAACGCTTCAGTAAAAGTTATTGGAAATTGATTCTCGGTCGTAGTCAAAGTGAGACTCCCGGACGAAACACGATCTTAACTCTATTTTCTTTACGGAGAAAATCACAATCATTCCAATGAAAAATATATTTTCGGAAAAAGCGAGACGTCGCAATTTCTCGAAAAAATATTATTCCATAAAACAGTCTGCCCGTGACTATAAATCAACAACACCATCTTAAAAAACGTCTGTCGATTAGCCTCGACTGACAAATCAAAAACGTTCTCTAAACGAACCTGTAGTCAGACCTTTTTTTGTGAAAATGGTCATCTTACATCCGACAAGGATAACATAGCGCGCTATACAAGAAATTTAAAATTTTGGCTAGCACCTCCAAACAGTCTTTGGAAGTAGTTCGGTTCCTACCAAGACAAGTCATATAAGCCGATAACAATTCGGGGACTTTAAATCGATACGAATCAGGATAAAATCGGTAACAGGTAAAACGAAAGCCGATTACTCGTCGCAAAACCTTAAGCCGAGAGTAAACTTAGGTATTGCCGTAAACCCAGAAATCTGGTCTCTAACATCTCTAGACATGATATCAAAATTGATATGAGATCCTAAAACATGTCTCTTCGTTCATATCTAAATGCTCACAAAACTTTGCTAAAACTTCAAAATTTTCGAATACCCTTGTCTTAAAAAAGAAACGAACAGAACTACTCACCAAGAGTTAGATATGAAGTGACTAATCATATTCTTCAATCTACACTTATCACAACTATTCGTAAAGGTTTTGAAACGCTAAAAAAATTCATTAAAAAGCAGCCACAAAAGCGGCATGGATTCAAAGCCACACACGGCTAATATTGAGAACATATATGAGGCCACACACAGCCAAAGCAAGCAGCCAGAAAGGCTAGTCTCGAGGCCGACAAAGGTACAATATAAAATGCCATCGGCAGCAACATGCCTGATAATCTCAACATGACACACTACTAGACCGTAAAGGTCACGCTACAAAACAGGTCGTAAGTATCTTAACTCCAAGACGAACTACGACAGTCTTGATCCCTTCAAAAAGGATATGTAGGCAGCCATCACAAGGCACAGCCTCAATCTTATCGCATTCAAATTTTAGTAGAGTGAGCAGACCCCTTTCAACCATTAATTCCGCCCCATGTTTGAGAACTCGCTAGGCGCAGCGCGTGCGGTCGGGTAACGCCTAGTGCCGAATCAATTAATCGGAGATTATACGGGGATTAATCGTGGCGTAATTTTGAGCATTTATTTCTGTAATTGGGTATATATAGTAATTATGTGCGCATTTAGTGTTATTCTGAAGTAGCCTGCTGGTGAGAGGCGCTGGTTTAATACGCCTTGACCTGGGTTCTAGCTGAGAATGCTCCTGTTTTTTCCTTTTTTTAAAAAATGTAGGTTAAATGATTTAAAAAATGACAAAATTAATCTTATCTTCAACATTTCAATTCGTATCTCTGCAACCTGTGGCCACTTTTCAATTTTTTTTTTCTCGATTTCACAGATCCTTCTCATTATTCTTGCAAGTTTTAGTGAAAATACATCAAAAGTAAGACACATATGCGATATCAAACATAAAAACCATGAAAACTTTGAGTTTTTTTCAAGTTCTGATTTATTGGCCGAAGAACATCAATTTGCCGCGATGTAGTCTGATTTGCATGTTTCCGGCGATTAGTCGGCCATCTATCCCGCATTTTCGAACATGGATTCCGCCTAACTTGCCTAACCGCTCGCAAGAACATCGCAAAAATTTAAACGAGCTAGGGGGCTAACTGTTGGGGTCAAAATCGGTTGTGACGGAATCAATACCGGAAAGTTCCCGAGAAATAGCTTTAGGAAAATACCTACGGAAAAACTTGTGTAAAACAAATGACATAGTTCCAAAAATCTACGAAGCCATATGGCGAGTTGGATCCCTAGCCCGCTATCCCGCTCGCCATATAGCGACTGGGACCGCTAGCAGGCTAGCCCACTCCCCATATGGCGAGTTGGCCCGCTACCGGCTAGCCCGCTCGCCATATGGGGAGTTGGACCGCTATTCGACTAGCCCCCTCACCATATGGCAAGTTGGACCGCTAGCCCGATAACCCGCTCGCCATATGGCGAGTTGGACCGCTAGCCCACTAGTCCTCTCACCATATGGCGATTTAGACCGCAAGCCGGCTAGCCGCTCGCCATAGGGAGAGTTGGACTGCTAGCCTGCTAGCCAGCTCGCCATATGGTGAGTTGGACTGCTAGACCGCTCGCCATATGGCGAGTTGGACTGCTAGACCGCTCGCCATATGGCGACTTGGACAGCTAGACCGCTCGCCATATGGCGAGTTGAACCGCTAGTCGGCTAGCCCACTCACCATATGGCGAGTTGGACCGCTAGTCGGCTAGCCCGCTCGCCATATGACGAGTTGGACCGCTAGCAGGCTAGCCCTCTCTCCATATGGAGAGTTGGGCCGCTAGACCGCTCGCCATATGGCGAGTTGGACCGCTAGCCGGTTAACCCGCTCGCCCGCTAGCTCACTCACTGGAAAGTTCCCAAGAAACTGTTTTTCTCTAAAAGAAATATCGCGGAGACTAAAACTTCGTATGATTTTAAAAAGAAATATCGCGGAGACTAAAATTTCGTACGATAAGGTCTCGAGAACGATTATTCAGTCTTTTACTAAAAAACTTACGACGAAACGAAAAAGAGGCGATCGATCAAGACCTTCCCAACCGACCGAATCACCCGAGGGAATCCACAATTCACCTTTGATATCATCCCGCTGGGTCGTCTCCGTCCTGCTCGCCATATGGCGAGCACGACTGCACCTTGTCAACGTCATGCACTCTCGTCTCGTCCTCATAGCTTTCTCCTTCGAGCATTGGCTACAATTTCTCTTGTTTCGCCTCGATTGGAGTTACCATGGGAACTTTGCAATTAAAACCGCAAAGACTTGTTTTCTCATATAAGTTAAATTGATCGTATAAAACGGCAACGGTTAGCCTAACACCTTAGTTGTCTCGACTACACGATTAACTTGAGTTATTTTTAAAGAACCGACATCGTACTGATAGACCATGGATTTGACCCACTTTTATCCATAGTTTATAAGTGTTTTAACTACTAATTATTATATTATAGAGTCTATTTAGAATATATATAGGATCATGAGTGATTTGGAGATAAGTGATGATTTTGGAGCATTTTGGAGATATTTGGAGCAAGCACCCGAGATGACCATCGACCTCGACCATCGGTCGATATTTAAGAGGAATAATCGACCAATGTTCATGTCTTGACATCGATCGACAGCGAAGCGCGCAGAAAATCCATTTGGTCACAGCCGACTTGAAGCCCAAGTCGTCACCAATTTACAAGATTACCCCTGACAAGATTACCCCTGACGAGTTTTAACCTAATTATATAAGCTTTGCCACCATGTTAGAGGCAAAGTGTGCTTTCTTGTTTTATTATTTCCACAGCAAGGTTTTCTAGGATTTTGATAGATTGGAGAGAAGATCCAAAGTTATAATTTGTGATTGGAACTCCATTAATTTCTATTTACTATTCTAATGAAGTTTTCTTACTTAATTGCTGGTATGAATTGCTTAGCCATCCATTGTTAGATTTTAGGGTTTAAATAGGTTAGGAGAGATTAGCCCCAACTATAGATTGCTGAGTTGTGGTAATTGTCATTAGGATTGTTCATTAATGCATGTTTCTAGATTAGCTACCTAGAACTTGCCCTAGGATTGATTGATAAAAGAGAGAGCTTCATTCTCATCCTGATAACATTCTAACAGAGCTAAGTTTCTTGCTATGAGTAAGGCGAGAGGTGACCTAGTGAGCTTAGTAAGCTACCATTCAACCCGCGCATAAAGCTTAACTAGAAGCGCGTCGATCGATATCATTATTGAATAATCGATCGACGGAGTGAAAGGTG
>NC_027748.1:22822332-22836484 GCF_000695525.1 Brassica oleracea var. oleracea | reverse complement strand
TAAAAACTGCAATTTACATTTAAATCATTAAAACATCCTGCTTAACAGATCATATTAGATTTTCTAAGTACTACAACTCGACCTCTTATTTGAGAGAGTATAAATCACTCCTTAGGGTAATTTGAGTGGTATCAAATTTGGCGCCGTTGCCGGGGAGCTTTGATCGCCTATTCAATCTAATTTTTATTAAGTTTCTGATACAAATTTTTTTTTCTTGGATTTTCAGGTACATGCCCAGCAGTACTAGAATCAACAATGAAACTCAACTGCTATTCTCACCAGATCCTGAAAGTTTGGAGCGTTCAATCCACAAAGAAGCGCGCTCCTCATCGATCGACAACACCTGTTCGTCGCTCGATTTCGTTCAATCAACGTCGACCCAGACACTAGTCCCGTCGACCGATACTCGCTCACCACCGTCGACCGAAGACACTCATCTTCCATCGACCGACATCGTCCATCCGAGGATGCAAGGACTTTCAAACAAGTATCTGGACCTGCATATCGACCGATACTGAGCCGCGAGACATGGTTGTGACTTTGATACTTTTACGAGATGAGAGAGGAGACCTGCATGACCAAGAAGGTCATCTGCATAATGCAGCAGGTCAGAGGATAGATGCTCATGGGGATGCAATCCTTGAGTCTGATGCTAATGCTACATGAACTACTCTACCTGTAGATTAGGCTGCGCGACCCAAAACATTGGCTGACTACAACCGTCCAGATCAGTTCTACACCAACAGATCAGCCATTCGTCCTCCCATTATTCAGAGGGATTTCGAGTTGAAGGCGCAGTACTACACACTCGTGGGACAGATACCCTACCATGGATTATCTCACGAGCATCCTATGGACCATCTAGAGAGGTTCGAGGATCTGATATCTTCTATTAAAGTCAAGGGAGTCCCTGAGGATTATCTCCTATGCAAGCTCTTCAAGTTCTCTCTTGTTGGAGAAGCTTCGCATTGGCTTAAGCAGTTACCACCAGGATCTCTCACATCCTGGAGCGACATCAAGAATGCATTCTTATGCAATTTCTTTGATGAAGCACGTGCAGAAGACTTGAGGAGCAAGATTGCTACATTCGCTCATGAGCCTGCATAATCATTCAGAGGCTCTTAGATCAGATTCAAGTCTTATCAGAGAGACTGTCCACACCATGGATTCGATGAAGTACATCTGCTTAGTACTTTTTACAGAGGCATCGCGGTGCAGTACTAGATGGCTCTTGATGCTTCCAGCAATGGGAACTTCAACACCAGGAATCCAGAGGAGGCAGTGAAGGTCATTGAAAACCTAGCATCTAGCAACAGCACCAAGAACACTGATTTTAAGAGGAAAAAGTTTGCCACCATCCTTGGGAATGATCAGATGGATGAGGTGAATGCAAAGCTAGAATGTGTTCACAAGCTTTTTAGGAAGTAGGTCTGCTTGGTTGAAGATGCAGAAGCTATAGACACAGAGGGTAGAGCAGAGCAAGAAGAAGAGGTGAACTTCATTGGTGGAACTGGATTCCAAGGTTTTGGAAACCAGGGTGGAAACATAAATTCTTATGGAAATAGGGGTAATTTCAACCAGAGTTCGCAGGACCAGAAACCCTACAGCAACAACTACAGCAACAACATGAGTTATGGAAATTCCTACTACCATAAGCCACCGCCGCCTACTCAAGAGAGCAAGGTTGAAGAGATGCTTGATAGGGTTCTTGAGGCACAGCAGCGCATGACAGTGGACTTCAATGGGAAGATTGATTCTGTCTACACCAACCTGAACACAAGGTTTGAAACTTTGAGCACTCATGTGTAGAAGCTGGAGATGCAGGTTATTCAGACATGAGAAACTGTTAAGAGGCAGGAAGCCTTGACAAGATGGGTAGGAGATGATGTGATGAAGCACCACGTGAATGCCATCATTGTAGATGATTTCTGGCAAGTGATGAAGCAAGAGAAGCTGCAAGAAGGAGATTTCGAAGTAGAAAATTTGATGACTTTCGGTGGATCGGACTGGTGTCGATCGACGCCAGACTTTGAACATCGATCAACGGATGACAATCCAATGAACATCGATCAACGGTCCCCAGTCCAAATCGATCGATAGGATCTCCCGAGCATCGATCGATGACACCTACGGAGTCAACCGCATCTTGCAATGCCGTGAGGATTCTAACTCACGAGGAGTTCACAGCAAAACACCCACATTTGCCCAACCCTGATTACGTAAGAATCGCTCGACATGCTGCTACCCCCATCGATCAACAAACAGATGTCGACATCGATCGACAACCGACATCTTCCATCGACTGACGAGCACCTATTACGTACCGAGTGCAGATGCCAAAGATAGATGTTGCACGTCTTAATGCACTCAGGCCCAAACCTAAACCTTCAGACAACCCACCAGAGATCGTCAAGATACCTTCAGATGATGGAGAAGATTCGATGGATGTCGATAGGGTTCCTACGGGAAGAACCCTAAGGAAAAGAAAGGAAAAAGTGGAGAAGCATCTGAAGAGGGGGGCCAATGATAAGGAAAAGGAAAGTTTCCGAAAAAGGGTCTTCAGGATTCCTATAGATAAGCCGTTCGAGGAGGCTTATTATACTCACTAATTGTGGATGTTCTTCAGAGAGACAAGGGAGAAAGAAGAAGACATCAAGAGAATGTTCTTTGAAGCTAGAGAAAAGATGAGGAAGAGGGTTACATTGAAGAAGAAGAGTGATCATGGGCAATTCGCAATACCATGCAGGATGAAGGGTATTGAGTTCCCACATGCCTTGTGCGACATAGGAGCATCAGTCAGCATCCGACCTAGGGTTATGGCAGACCATCTTGGTCTGCAGGTGGAGCCTTCCAACGAATTGTTCAATTTTGTGGACTGTTCTCAAAGGAATTCAGGAGCAATTGTGAGAGACCTTGAGGTGCAGATTGGTAATGCCCTAGTTCCAGTTGATTTCCATGTCCTGGACATCAAGCTAAACTGGAACTCTTCTCTATTGCTTGGGAGAGCCTTCTTGTCAACAGTAGGAGCAGTATGCAACCTGCAATCCAATCAGTTGTGCTTGACGCTCATTGATCCTCATACCCACTACGACCTCATTCCAGTCAAGAAGCCACAGATGTCCTCCAGGAGAATCAATGATCCAGGAATCATTGCAGCTTGCCACTTTGGAGTGGAATACGAGACAGAATACTCGGCGTTGATCAAAACACACACTACTACATCGATCGACAGTTGCCATCAGAAATTGACCGACACACCACATGAAGAATTGGTCGATAGTAGTCCAGACGATTGGGAAAACGACTACTACAACCCCACTATTGCCGCGTACACCAGACAAAACATGCATACAGAAGAGTATGATGCGGACTATGAGGAGGAACGAGCTACTGAGTACAAAGCCATCCCTGATGAGGAAGATACACTTCTACATCATTCCTCTTGGAAAAGGAATGCACCATCGATCGACATGACAAGCTCACCATCGATCGATACTCAACCTCATCAAATAAATCGGAAACAAGCATCGACCGACATAGCCAACTACTCATCGATCGACGCAGAAGTCGACCATGTGCAAGAAGGAGACTACTCGATTGGCAGTTGGGCAGATGATCACCAGCACGAGAGCTATGCTGTATAAACAGGAATGTATGAGCCAGGAGAAAACGAACTACAAGAAGGTTTCACATATGAGGAACTTCTCAACATGCAAAGACACGATGAAACAGATCACCTTCGATCAGAAGTTGCTGGGGGAAGAACACGATCCAGCCATCCGATCGACAGAGCAAGCCGTCCATCGATCGACATCAATCCTCCAACATCGATTTGCTCATAGAACATCGATCGACATCCGCTCTAAACCAAACACCACTGTAAGCGAAAAAGATAAATTTGATAACGAGTATCTAACTCCAGACGAATTCGGTGTTTTCAGGGACCCAGATGGCTATGCAAGAACAATAGACAGACGTATACTGAACGTATCTCGAAAAGATATTGCAGACATCCTTTAGACAGCCAATGGAGCAGAAAATTTGTTCGTACATCAACGCAACATTCCAGAATACGAACAGCAGGATACAAAAGAGTTCTATGACACAGCTGGTGGCATAGACAAAACCTTTAAACAAAGGTCTTGCCATCCCATTCGGACCATCGATCGACGTTGACGTCCCAATATCGGTCGATAGACGTCCTGAATTTGGCAGAAGGGCCTTTGATTTCTACGGTACCAGGAACTTCTACTGGGAAGAGAAAAATGAGTAAGGAGTCTACAGAGATGATCAGGGATACACCAGAGATCTAGAGGGACGCACCATTCGTGTTCACAACAGAGATATCAGAAGACTTCTGGAAAGACCTTCGAGAGATAAGCCAAGCTACATATGTCTTCCTGAATATGCTAGCATATTCACACAGACCAAGCTGGTACCAGAGATCTACACCAAGGACGAGATCAATGAGATGTTTTATGGAGTCTGTGGAGCCCAAGAGAAGTATGAAGGTGATTTCCATATGAAGATTGATGGTGTCTACCATCCACTGAATGATAGCATCGGTTGGTTAACTACATGCATGGAAGAGATTAGGCAAGACATAGCCAAAATTCAGCAAGCGACCGACGCTTCTCGCCATACATCGATTGACAGAAGATAACATGTATCGATTGATATTCCCTTACCAACATCGATCGACCATCGTTTACCAGCATCGGTCTACAACAGTCCACCACACTCACCTCCGATGAAGTTTCAACAAGATTTTCACACCAGAGAAGAGATAGATCGGTTGGTAGCAGAGATCTATAGAGCTCAGGACACTAGAGAAGAGAGGCTAGATGGGAGATGTGATGACATCTACTTCCCAATGGATCTTAGCATTAGTGCTTTGACTTCCAAGATTGAAGCTAAACAAGGGGAATTGGTGGAGATTCAGAGTTACATTGCCCGTCGACCAGAAGCATCCGCATCGATCGACAGACGCAACAACATATCGACCGACATTCATAGACATATATCGGTCAATGAAGCTACAAACCGAGTCCGGCTAGTACCAAAGGTGAAATCAGACATGTCGGACACACATTACCATGGGGAGGAGATCTCAGCTGACACTTACGCCACACTTAGAAGACATCAGTTTAACCTTGAGAGTCTTGGAGATAGATTGCAGAGAATGGAAAACACAACTGCAACAATGAAGGAAAAATGACGCTGAGGGGATGAAGCAATGAGAGACTTCACTGGTACATGGTTCAACAAGCGCAGAGAAGAGATGGATACTTGTTTTCTAACAAGTTCTGGTTTTCAACACTACTAGCCCAATCACCTCCAAAAGTCAAGCTAAATGACTATAACAAAGCGCTGAGTGGGAGGCAACCCACTATTAGGGAATGATTATTTAGTTTTTATTAATATACTATTTATGTTGGTTTTTAATTATTGCATGTCATAAAAAAAAAGAGTGTTTTAACTACTAATTATTATATTAAAGAGTCTATTGAGAATATTTGTAAGATCAGGAGTGATTTGGAGATAAGTGATGATTTTGGAGCATTTTAGAGATATTTGGAGTAAGCACCCGAGATGACCATCGAGCTCGACCATCGATCGATATTTAAGATGAATAATCGATCGATGGTCATGTCTTGACATCGGTCGACAGCGAAGCGCGCAGAAAGTCCGTTTGGTCACAGCCGACTTAAAGCCGAAGTCTTCACCAATTTACAAGATTACCCCTGACGTGTTCTAACCTAATTATATAAGCTTTGCCACCATGTTAGAGGCAAAGTGTGCTTTCTTGTTTTATTATTTTCACAGCAAGGTTTTCTAGGATTTTGATAGATTGGAGAGAAGATCCGAAGTTATAATTTGTGATTGAAACTCCATTAATATCTATTTACTATTCTAATGAAGTTTTCTTACTTAATTGCTGTTATGAATTGCTTAGCCATGTCTGAGTAGTTCCATTGTTAGATTTTAGGGTTTAAATAGGTTAGGAGGGATTAGCCCCAACTATAGATTGCTGAGTTGTGGTAATTGTCATTAGGATTGTTCATTAGGATTGTTCATTAATGCTTGTTTCTAGATTAGCTACCTAGAACTTGCCCTAGGATTGATAGATAAAAGCGAGAGTTTCATTCTCATCCTGAAAACATTCTAACTGAGCTAAGTTACTTGCTATGAGTAAGGCGAGATCTGATTTAGTGAGCTTAGTAAGCCACCATTCAACCCGCGTATAAATCTTAACTAGAAGCGCTTCGATCGATATCATTATTGAATAATCGATCGACTAAGCGAAAGGTGAATCAATCGATATCCCTATAGGATCATCGATCGACACTTTCTAATTGATCGACAAACGATAGTTGAGATCATTAGATATAGTTAATAGACAAGTCCAAACATGCAAAAGCTGATAGACTTGTTGACTAAGTAGTTGAGGTTTAAATTATCATGCATGCAACTCATTAGGCATCTGTAGGATTATATTCTCAAGTTTCCTGAACAAAAACCCTAAGTCTAGCTATTTCCTTTTAAGCACCAAAAACTCAACCAATCAATTGAGCAAACACTTGCTTGATAAAGACTGCAATTTACATTTAAATCATTAAAACATCCTGCTTAACAAATCATATTAATTTTCTTAGGTTCTCTAGCTCCATGTGAATTCGATCCCTAAGTACTACAACTCGACCTCTTATTTGAGAGAGTATAAATTACTCCTTAGGGTAATTTAAGTGGTATGACGTACCAAAGGCGATCTTTCAAAGAGATCGTAAACACGTTAAGCCGAAACACAGTCCAAAAGAGTCTAAAACGCGGCAAAAAACCCACTTACGATTTAAGACGAAATTGAGCCCAAGGTTACTATGACGGCTTATCGAATTTTCGCGAAAGAAGATAATTGTCAAGTTTTAAGGGATAATCATGAAGATCAAGAAAAATCGAATATTTCCAAGAGAAGATAAACTCGAATCAATGGCGGAAAAGGAAAGACGGCCGACCTTGGATGCATATATAAGGGGAGCCAAGGCAAGGAGCAAAAAACGATTCTTTTAGACTCTTAGAACTCTCTGCACTTATAAACTTTAGGCATTATTCTCGACATGTCATGTTTCTATGACTGACACTCAATTACTAGACGAACTCGAATCGGCAGTTCGATCTCTTATTCCACTCTTTCAATTGAACTACGTTTGGCTTGATCCTCAAAAGGGGTGCGTTGGAAGCCTTTCATAAGGTTCAGTCCAAAAATCAACAAAAGTTTTTTTATATCTTTTTTGTTTATTGTTATCGAGCTGCGACTCAACTAGGTTTAATATTTTTGGTGGCTAGAACTATCGAACTCGCTGATAGCTCTTGCAGCCGAAGCTTTTATATTTATTTTGTAATAATCTCAACGCTCTGACGCGGATTCAAAACAAAGATCTACTTTCTCCATAAATTCGTTTTATTGTCTTTCCATATTTTCCGCATTTATTTGGTCACTTGCCGTTGTCTTTCGCCGAGAATCTGGGACCTCATGGAAAGTTAGGGTTTCTTGACTTTCCTCCGATTACGGAAATCAATGGTTTGAATTTCGGTTCCCACAATGTACCTCATCACTTCCCAGTACGAGGGTCCTTAAACGCAAACAGGCACGAACGGTGGAGGCGGAGGCGGCTGATGGTGCTGCACTCCAACTCCCGGTACATTCTCGCGAACATCAGCCTGGTGTGGTGCTCCATCAGCGGGTTCTTCACGCATTTGATCTCCAAAACGCTCACGATACCCTTGCAACTCTGCCATCATATCCGCATACCCTACTGGTTGGTCACTCTGCTGACTTCCCCTTGCTGAATTTCCACCTTCAGTCTCAGTGTTAATTTCATTCACACTTTCCACAGAATCAGTCGGGCTACCTTCCCGAACCACACGTGCTGCAGTGCCTCTTACCGCAGCGGTTTTTCTTCCTCTTGGTGCCATCCTGTTCACGCAAAACTAACACTTGGAACTTTTTCCATTTTATGAATGAAGAATGAATGAGTTCAAAGTAAAGGAGTGGTCTCGACGGAGCTCAGTCTCTGACTTTTGAAATACCCGTCTGTTTTTCTTTAACTAAAATAACTTTAGAAATCCAAAAGTTTTTAAAGATCTTAAACTGTATTCTGATAGAAACCGTACAAAAAGCGTTTCCCCTCTACAGCCTCACGGGTTAGGACCGGGGGCCCTAATCTCAGCTCTGATACCACTTGTCACGCATGTATCTCGCTTAACCGAGACGTTATGAATTCACATTGTCTTCATCAACAAGAAACACTTAAAAAGGCCAATGAAAATCTCATTCCCAAGGATCGAATCTAAATGTTTTACAAAATCCTACTAAAACGAATAGTAAACGCTAAAAACCAAATCACCAAGCCTTAAAATGAAATAACTTAAGGAAAACCCAACAACTCGAAAACAACCACCCCACCGAGACGATTACTCTTGAACTTCCTCGAACTCACCTGAAAAGAAAGGATGTCTGAGTACTTCGACAAATACTCAGTGAGGAAAGCTCTAGGATCCCCGATATCAATCACCAACATTCATCACACAACATAGCATAAGTATCTAACTTAAACATCCAGTAAAGTAAAAGCAATCAACAGGAAACGCTGACGGCGCCAACATGAGACCATGCCACCTAAATCAGTACCCGCGTTCCTCATGTTGTCGCGTGAGAACTCACCACCTTCATCAGTACCCGTGAGTTCAACGCCTTCACGCAATCACATTACCGACACCGGTCCACGCGTTATCTTCCACCTTAGTCACACATTCACGCCACATCACGTTGTCTCCACGACATCACACTATCTAACGTGAACGGTGCCATAACATTTACACATTGTCTCCACGACATCACGATTTCTAACGTTGTCTCCACAACATCATGTTATACCAGTACGCATAGGCCTTATGCCTTTATCTAACTCATATAATCACAGCATATAACATAACCTCAATCATTATAGTCTTCTCATGCAATCCTCAAACATCATTCAAACATGTTTTAACAACTTTGTGTTAGATCTATATATATCACACATCAAGTGTTAAGATATATATCATATATATAAGTATATCTATAGATCTAGGTAAACAACCACATGTATGCTTATAGATACATGTAGGGGAGAATGATCAACCTAGACACTTCTACAATGATGAGATAATTATAGATGGAGATAGAGATTGCAACAAATTCTCACGTTAGCCTAGATCTGCGGATCGAAAGATGAAACGAGGTAGATCTGAATTCTACGGCTCCTTGCGAACCAGATCCACAAGTACAAGGGTTGGTTTTCACCCAAACCCTAGATCAGAGATCTAGAGGAAGAAATAGACAGGAGGGAACTAAAAGAGAAGAAGACTCAAGGAAACGACGAGAATGGACTGAAACACGGTGAGATCTCCTCTCCGGTGAGGCTATGCGGTGGTCGGTGGAGGTTTGGTGGCCAGGTGGCTGCAGTCTCTCTCCAACTGGGCAAAGCTTCGCTGTGTTTGTCTCTATAGAAATTTACCTAAGGTCTATCTCTAGGGTTTTCTCTACATGGACCATAACATCACGGGCCTCTTCATTAATGATTGGGCCAGGGCCCAGGATGTGACAAAAATGGACATATATGTAGAGGTATATGTTGACATATTAAAATAGAATTCAATCATTTCGATAGCTGATTTTCAATTTTTTACACCATTTTATCATTTTATTTCACTTTGTTACACACATGCCTGGTCATGGCCGAGCTTATTGAAACATCCGCCTTGACCTTTCAATTTTTTTGAAAAAGTTTATATATACATAGGCCTCTAAATTTGTAAAACAAAAAATTAAATCCCACAGACTATTAAAATCATTATTAAATCATCTACGGTTCCCAAAATATCATGGCTGGCCCTGGTTACACACTACTATCTGATATACATTGAATTTCCGAAAGAGATATACTCAATATATGTTTTGTGAAAAACATTATAAATACGATGACCGATACTCGAAAGGCTATGGCGTCCCTGAAATGTTGGGCCGAAGCAATTTAGTAAGGCTTTAAAAAAAATTTTAAATTTGGGAGCCTTTCTCCATATAAAGTTTTGAAACACATTTAGGGGCCTATACCAATGTTTCACTTCGCTATGCTCAGGACCATCCATGTACACTTAAGTACGATCATTGATTGATACTATCAAGTGACTAAAATAAGAAAAACATCCTCAAGATTAAATATGATTATTGCTAGCTACTCTGAATGATGGTTGCCAATAATATGTCATTGTAAATACGATGATAGATGCCTCAGAACAAAAAACATCCTCTCACAAAACTTAAAATTATTGCAAGTTATGGAAAACGAAGGAGCAATAATGAAAGCAAGATGTTAGCGCAAGATGTGAACATAATATTACTGCAGAAGATAAATCAAAGAGACAAAACAACTACAATCAACACTTATGCTTTATTAGAAATCGCCGTGTACACTCTATTACAAGATCTGGTTAATCAGTTTTACACAGTCTGTTACACCTTATCAACTGCTACTGAAAGATTCCTAAGCTACTCGCTTATGTCTCTCTTCTGTCAAGTACTGCAGCCACTGCTTCAGCACGACCCATAACACTTCCAAGAGTTTTTCTCTTTCTATAAGATCAGCCTCTGTGTCTATGTCTCTCTATAGATGACCTATAGCTATCTTATATTATTCTCCACATTCTTGAAACCATAGTCTCAAAGGCAACATGGATATGGACATCTTCCATAACATTAAGTGCAACTTTCCTTTTCTTGGAATGCACTTATTCCTCTTTCCTTAAGTCATAAACTTGCTCCTCAAGTTTATTCCTCTTTCCATATATCCAAGATACTCTCTTGCTCTCCAAGTCTACACGGCTTGAGCTCAGCACCTTGCCTCCACATGGTCTTCACCACTCAAACATCTTCCATAACATTAAGTGCAACTTTCCTTTTCTTGAAATGCACTTATTCCTTTTTCCTTAAGTCATAAACTTGATCATCAAGTTTATTCCTCTTTCCATATATCTAAGATACTCTCTTACTCTCCAAGTCTACACGACTCCAGCTCAGCATCTTGACTCCACATGGTCTTCACCACTCAACACGACGTCTGCTTCAGCAACTACGTCAGCGACTACTTCAGGGCGCACATTTTACATCTTCAATCTCCTCCTTTTAGCTTTGTGTGCCGATCAAGCAAAATAATCTTCTAGTTCAGAAACCACGTTGCAACCACGTTCCTCACCTGGAAACTTCCACACAAAATGTGTTTTTCTCCCCCACGAGATGTGCACCACACCATGCTTCCCCCCCCCCCCCTCCCCCCCCCCCCTCCCCGCTCCCATGAGATATGCATATTCTGGACCAGAACATCACCATTCTCCCCTTTCTCTGATACCACTTATTAGTGCAAGATGCAAACACAATAGTACTGCAGAAGATAAATCAAAGAGACAAAACAACTACAAGCAACACTTATGCATTATTAGAAATCGCCTTGAACACTCTGTTACAAGATCTGCTTAATCAGCTTTAAACAGTCTGTTACACCATAACAAATGCTACTAAAAGATTCATAAGCTACCCGCTTATGTCTATCTTCTGTCAAGTACTTCAGCCACTGCTTCAGCACGACCCAGAACACTTCCAAGAGTTTTTCTATTTCTATAAGTCTATGTCTCTCTACAGACAACTCATAGCTATCTTATATTATTCTCCACGTTCTTGAAACCCTAGACTCCAAGGCAACATGGATATGAACATCTTCCATAACATTAAGTGCAACTTTCCTTTTCTTGAAATGCACTTATTCCTTTTTCCTTAAGTCATAAACTTGATCATCAAGTTTATTCCTCTTTCCATATATCTAAGATACTCTCTTACTCTCCAAGTCTACACGACTCCAGCTCAGCATCTTGACTCCACATGGTCTTCACCACTCAACACGACGTCAGCTTCATCAACTACGTCAGCGACTACTTCAGGGCGGACATCTTACATATTCACAAGAGAATGATCAAAACCTTACCTAAGTTATCACCGGGGGAATCTCAAGAATATTTCAGTCACCAGGAATGTCGTAAACAAATTTCTTGAGTATCTCCATTCTATTCTCAGAGATTGTCTCTTTAATCATATTTATCCAACAACTAGTCTCAGCTTCCACCAACACTACTCCTTCACCAGTGCAATTCACTGCGATCTTCCCTTCTGGGGTCAGCCATCCGGCGATAGGGTAGTAATGAACAAGAATCTCAGAGAGATATTTCTTTATCACATTGTAGGATTTTTGGTTGGTTCTTGACTCCGATTTGAAGTAATATAACGTTTTGACCATGACAGCGATGTTCTGATCGAGATTTGAGAGATAATGAAGTCCCTTTCGAGTTTCTGACTTGGGAGCGACGAGTACAGGGTTTTTCGTGTTTACAACAAACTCCGACAAGTCGGCCATTTCACGGGTTTTCGATGAACAAACCTAAAAATGTTTAGTTAGAAATTTTTGAATTCAATATTGGAGAAAGTGACATATGGGAGAATAAGAAATAAGGTGAGACAGAAAAAGTTTAAGGACAAATAAAGATTTCCAATGGAATGGACAAAGTTAAGAACCAAGACAGATATGATACATGGTTCTTAGTGGTCTTTAAGTAGACTTATAGGGTGTATATATTTTGTTTAGCAAGTGAAAAATGTATTGCTATATAGACAAGGAAGGGAATAAATGGCTTAATAAGGACCACTAAAGCTCTCGCAACTTAAATAAATTTTGTAAACTTAATAGGACTAGACACGGATCAGATATTCGGATTTCTAAAAGTATTTGTAATATGTTTCTTATTTTCCAGATCAGAAATTTATTTTTATATTTTTTCAACATTATATGGATATCCAGTGTCTGCATATCCAATTAAATATGTATTTTTAACCGGTATTCGATGTGACTCATGAAAATAAATAAAAATTCAGAAAATAATTGAAACAAAACCAATATTTTGTTGTGAAAATAAAAATTTGTCTTTTTTAAAATTGTAATAACTAAATACTAAATTTACTGTATAAAATATTGTAAAACTTGTATAGGTAAAAATAATTTTATAGTATATATTGCTAAGAATTCTAAAAAAAGTAATTATACAATGTTTTTAAACTTGTATAGGTAAAATATAGTTATAGAACATATAAAAATATGCAATATAGTATCAACTTATATAAGTATAGAATTGTAACTTATATATAATATTACTAAAAATGATATTATTTTACTCTGAATATATATATATATATTAAATTTCACATATATTTACCGGATAGGATAGCCATCTTCAATTTTTTTAATAATTGTGATTTAATTTGTTTTATATAGACATTAAATATTAGTATTTATTTTTTCTGTGAAATCATGAATTTTAGATTTTATATCGAATCAAAACTTATAACCAATTATAATAAAATGTATGCATATTTAATCCAGTGTAAGACTGTTAGTTCAACGATAATAGTGATTTACTGGGTTAAGATCCGCGCCTTGCGCGGGATCAACATTATATATATAAATTATTTTATGTATTAAATATTTTTACCTATTATGAAATAATTAATATATATTAAATAATTAATATATATTAAATAATTAATATATATTAAATAATTAAAGTTCAGTAACTATTAAATATATAATTAAATTTAAATGATACTAACATAGATAATATATTTTAGTATATTTTTAATATTAATTTCTATTAAATGATGATTTCTACTCATATAGCTTTTTCGTTCATTTATATCTTTTATAGAAAAAACTTTAAATTACTGATAACAAAATTTTCATTGTGGGATTAATAGTTTTAGTAATTTATAATTTAAAAAAAAATAAGTTGTCAATGATCGTTCAAAACTTTTATCAAAACAATTGTTCAAAGTAAATTTTGAAACTAAAATATTGTATTTTATATGGTTTATAGTTTAATTTAAAACGATATATATATTAATCTTAATAATTAATTAAATTAGACTTTTTACTTATATAATTTTTGTAATCATTTGTATTTTGTCATAACCAAATTTTTAAACCATGGATCATAAAATTTGAATGTGAGACTCTTT